>NC_053028.1:380570631-380712731 GCF_003073215.2 Triticum urartu
CCTCCTCCGTCACGGAGGGACACATCAAAAAGCTACGTGGAGCCGGATACTTAGCCGCGGATATCGCACACCGGCTGCCAGCCGCAGGGCAGGTCGTTCCTACCCCGGAACCTCACGAAAGGGTGGTTTTCCTCCCCCACTTCATCCGCGGACTGGGGTTTCCCCTCCATCCATTCGTCCGTGGCCTTATGTTCTATCATGGCTGGACTTTCATGACCTGGCCCCGAATTTCATCCTCAACATTTCGGCGTTCATCGTCGTGTGCGAGGCTTTCCTCCGCATCCGGCCCCACTTCGGCCTGTGGCTGAAGACCTTCAATATCAAGCCGAAGGTGGTTGGCGGCTAACAAGCAGAATGCGGCGGAGCCATGGTGGGCAAAATGCCCAACATTATATGGCTCCAGGGCTCCTTCGTGGAGACCATAAAGGGGTGGCAATCAGGGTGGTTCTACATCACCGAGCCACGCGACACCAACTGGGTGGCGGCCCCCGAGTTTAGATCCGGAATCCCCACACGGCTTACTTCCTGGAAGGAGAAGGGCCTGTCCTGGGGTTCATCGGTGGAGTTGGACGGACTCCAGAAGTGTATCCGGAACATGATAAGCAAAAAACTTAAGCTTGTCAACATAGTCCAGGTCATGCTCTTCCGCCAGATCCTCCCGTGTTAATAACGGGATTTCAACTTATGGGAGTTTGACCCGGCCCAGCACCAGACTCTACACGAGCTCTTCGACATGATGCATAAGGACGTCTGGAGGGTGCTGTTCAAGGGCGCCGAGGTCCCTCCTTCTCTTACCGAGGACCGCGGGCTAAGCGCGAAGCGCCCTACGAATTCGGTAAGTTTTGTACATCTGGTAGGATATTTATTTCCCATAGCTTAACCATGTGCGGGGTCTGAGCTCCCATGCCTTTGACAGGACTGGGTGGAGACATTGGAGCAGATTAACTGTCCAGCCCCTCTGCCCGAAGACCCTGCAGACGCTCTCCTGACAGAGATGCGGACTCCGGCTCCTTATGAGGTGCCGGAGAAGACCAAGAAGAAGGCCAAGGGAACCCGAAAGAGTTCCCGGCGCCAGGTGGTATCGGACTCATGTCCGATAACACCGAGACGCACTCCTCCCGTGAAAACGAGGAGAAGGAAGATGAAGGTTCTCCCCCTCCATCCGGGGGAGACAAGAAAAGGAAGGCCGCCCCAACCGGGGAGGGTGAAGGGTCCAAGAAGGGAAGGACTCTCCTTCCGGACTGCTCCACCGCCGCCGCCGACGGCGAAGACGAGTGGCTGCTCAGGGCCAAGCCCCTGGCGAAGTCGTAAGTATTCAGATACCAGAGTAACTCATAGCATACCTTTGTTGCACTGCTTCTCCTAACGTCGAATATGATTATGCAGTCCGCCCCAAGCCCGTATCGACATACCATCGTCGGACGGTTCCTTGGACTCGTCGGACATGAATAGTGATACACTTCCAACCGCCTCCTCTCCTTTCCCTATGGACAATGCCGAGGTATTGTCTCAAGGGGCACCGAGCCGGGGGGAGACAGTCCCGGAGGCGCCTCAAGGCGACCTTCCGGACTCCAGGAGCAAGGCTCCCGGGGGCTCCAAGTTCGGCCCTCAGCCGAACACCGCGTCGGAACCTCCAGTGGTTCCGGACTCGGGCAGGCGGCCCCCTTCCAAAAGGGGCAAGCCATCCGTGCCGGTGACCTCTGTCCATCCAGAGGCACCGGACGACCCGCTGGGAGCGCTTCATGGCGCTTCCATCGACGAAGAGCACCACACTATTATGAGTGCGGTGATCAAGAAGGTTCAGTCTGCCAAGAGCAGACTGACTGAAGCCTATGCCAGCCTTCTAACAGGCTTTGAGGTAAGTATTTAAAATATAGGAAAATATTACCGCATAGACAGTAGCCCCTGATGCTCTGTTTGGTGTTCACAAAGAAAAGCCGAATAGAGGATCAAATAATATCTGCAGGAGTCTAATATAAGTATGTCTGTATGCGTATGCAGGCTTCGCTGCTTACCTCTGCCGCACTAACCGCAGAGGTCGCCGCACTGAAGCAGGATCTCGAGCGGTCCGAGAAAGAGCTCGGCCTTGCCAAGAGGCAGCTCGAGGAGAACAAAGGTAAGTAATACCTTGTCTATATAAAAAAGAAAATGTGGTTGCTAAATGACAGGTTCGTCATGAATGTGCCAGGGGCCACGACCGAAGTGGCGACCCTGAAGCAAGCACTGTCCGAGGCCGAAAACAAAGTAGCCAAGGAGCGCATTCGAGCGGGAAAAACAAGAGGCACGGGTGGGCAAGGTGCAGCAAGAGCTCCAGGCTCTCGTGAAGAAGCATGAGGCTTTGGAGCTTGACTCGAAGACGCGAGAGTCCGAGCTTGCCGCGGCCCTCGAGAGCACAAAGCATGCCAAGGCTGAAGCCCAAAAGGACCTCCAGGAAATTGAGGCGATGAGGAAGATAGCGGCGGGTAAGGCATTCAATATGCAAAGCAAGCATGTGAAAGTAAATTACTTGTTACTTACCCGAGTCCGGAGCTCTCCAGGAGCATTGGCAGATTTGCCCCGCAGCGTGTCGGATGCCGCGAAGTATTACCAAGCCGAGGAGGGAAGCTCGACGGAGAATTTGTTCTGGTCTCAGTATACTGGGACCGAACACCCGATGCCTATGAGCGACCAGCTAAAGCAACTGGTCGAGCTGCACAAGGCGGCCGAACAGGCCATGAACGGCTTTATAGTCCGGATGTGGCCTGGCGACTCCCTTCCCAATAGCTACTTCGGCCTGGTGAGGCGGCTTATGGATTCCTGCCCACGGCTGGAAGTCATCAAGCGGTCCGTCTGTATCGAAGGTGCCCATCGGGCTTTTGCCCGTGCAAAGGTGCACTGGGCCAAGATGGACGCTGAGAAGCTGGTGAAGGAGGGTCCGCCGCAGGGCAAGGAGCATCGCCACCCTGAGATGTATTATGAGGGTGTCCTGAAGGGTGCCCGTCTTGTGGCAGACGAGTGTGCGAAGGATGTAATTTTTGAATGAACTTGCTCGTGTGATCATGTATTATGAAAACTTGTTCATGTGCGCTATGCAACGCTTGTTTGAATTTAAAATATTACCTTCTATGCAGCTGTTTATCAAATCTGAGAGATGGCCAGTCATCGGCTTCTGCCCCCATGCCACAAGTGGCCAGTCATCGGCTTCTGCCCCCATGCCACAAGTGCTGGGGTGTTCGGGATAAACCCGAGCACTCTTTTTCCCATTGTTGGGTCCTTCGAGGGAGGTGCTCAGCACAACGAACAAGGCAACCGGACTATAATGCTTTATCACTCTCACTTAGCCATAGAAGTCTACAATTTTAAATTTTGGCGAAGCCCCTAGTATTCGGAAGGCCGAATTCGGGGCGCTATACACGCCTTAAGCCGGACAAAGCCGACTCCTCGCTCTAAGCGGCATAAGTCTTTAGGGACTCGAGACCTCTCGAACAGCGACCAACTCTCGCCTTATCATGACAGTTAGTTTTAGCTTTCTCTACTGAGGTGCTTAGCCCAGATGAACCGGGGCACAATCGCAGTAGTTCTCCTAGTTCTACCTTAGCTGATATAGCGGAACGTAAGGTACCAAAACATGGGAGCCGGGCAAACCCAACTATTGACCCAAGACATGATTCGGAGCTGATGCATATAATGCTATAAGTTCGGGGTGCTGCACTGTCGAAAGTGTTCAAACTTCTCACGCCGTATTATGGGGTATGCTTAAGCCCCTGGCGTATTGGCCGTACCAGAGTGTACGGGTGTTGAATGTCATGAATGAACATATATATATATATATATATATGTAAAGAAGAATAGAGAATGTGATAATAGTCTAGTGCTATGCATTGTTTATTCAATAAGGTGCGTCGAAGCAGAATGATACAAGTAGTGCGATAAGCAAAAAATAGGACTATTTGACATGTCCCCTCCAAGGGCAAGCTGAGGAATGGTATTTAAAGCAGGTATTTCACTCGTTATCAGAAGCCACCTGGGAGTTCCGTGGTGCGACGTAGCTTTCTACCTCCTTGGTTGTTGCATCGTGTGTCCGACAATCATACTGTCGGACAGGGTTTCCAGAGATTAAAGTCCTGAAAGAGAGAAAAATAACAAAGCGGGAAGCCCCTAGTGCGGTTGAGCCGCGTCTTGGGGTGTGCTGTAGTCGTGCCCCCTCCCCACCTGTGCCCATGGTATTTTTAATGCGTAATTATGTACGCGTGGCACGGATTTCGCCGTTTGGCTGGGACTGGGGCGGGGGGCGCATTGCTATGCGAGCTCGGAACGTGCCAGGCGGTCTTGTTGCCGATTACCCCGGGCGCGCTTGAAGGTGTCTGGGTCTTTAATCGCCGAACTGGTGGGTTGCCTTAAGAGGCTGCTTTGCGCTTCTGCTGCGAGGGCCGCAGTGTGCTCCTCCGTGCGGAGAGAGCGCTCTATGTTTCCATTGACTGTGATGACCCCCCGAGGTCCTGACATCTTGAGCTTGAGGTATGCATAATGCGGTACCGCATTGAATCTCGCAAATGCGGTTCGCCCGAGCAGTGCATGATAGTCACTGCGGAACGGGACTATATCAAAGATTAAATCCTCGCTTCGGAAGTTATCCGGGGATCCGAAAACCACTTCCAGTGTGACTGAGCCTGTGCAATGGGCCTCTACACCTGGTATGACGCCTTTGAAGGTCGTTTTTGTGGGTTTGATCCGTGAGGGGTCTATACCCATTTTGCGCACTGTGTCCTAATAAAGTAGGTTCAGGCTGCTGCCGCCGTCCATAAGGACTCGAGTGAGGTGAAATCCGTCAATGATTGGGTTTAGGACCAGTGCAGCGAATCCGCCATGACGGATACTAGTGGGGTGGTCCCTGCGATCGAAGGTGATCGGACAGGAGGACCATGGGTTGAACTTTGGGGTGACTGGCTCCAACGCATATATGTCCCTTAGCGCATGCTTCCGCTCCCTCTTGGGATGTGGGTTGCGTATATTATTTAAATTTTTATAGTCCGCTTATATCACCTTGTTATATTTGCTCTCAGTGGAGAGATGCAGGAGGCCAATGTCTGGGGCTTTGGCGTACATCATGGCGACAAGGGGATGACCCGACTCACGTGATTCGGGGACCCTTTCCTTGTATCGCTGATGGTGGCATTTTGTCTTTACTAGGACAATGCCCGTGCGTTTCAGCGGGAATAAGTATTTTAGTAAGTTAGCTTGTGATTTACCTTCGCATATTAATGTGATTGTGTAAATAATTTTTTATCAAATCTTGCATGTGATTTACCTTATATTTTGATGAAAAAATTGATAAGTAAATTAAAGTGAAATTGGTTTGAAAGATAATTAAATATGATGATTGGTTAGCATACATGGAAGGTTGAATGAAGGTTGGGGAGAATAAAAGAGAAACATGGAACCTTAAATCATTTTAAGTAGTACTAGCAAAAAGGCTCGTGCGTTGTTAGAAGGGATAGAGAGGGATTGGTGGAATAATTGTTTGTTGTATTGCTTGAGCCTCGTGGACATATATATAAGAGTACAATGATCTAATTGGAGTACAAGACAAGTCAGAACAAATCCTAGTCTATTTCGTCTTTCCTAATAATCAATATACTCAACACCCCCCCGCAGTCACAACGGTAGCGACGTAGACGGTGAGACTGGAGAAGAATTCGAAGGCAAGTCGACGCACCCCCCACAGTCGTAACGGTCGATGCATCGCAGAGTTGTGGCTGGAGTGGAAACCGACGAGGGTGCTCAAGCAAGGCGATAGCCCTTTGTGTCGTTGTCGAGGTAGCCGAGAGCGTGGGTGGTGGAGCCGTGGTCGTGGTAGCCGTATGGAGAATGTCGTGGTCGATGTCGAGTCAGGGTGGCCGGTGTCGAGGAAGTCGCCATGGAGGCGCGGGCGCAAGGGGGCGCCGAGTTAGCATGGGCGCAGTGGTGTCGAAGTAGTGGTGCGCCGGGAAGAAGATGTTGTTGACGACGCGTTGCGGTGGGTTTGCCAAGCCCGGGGACACATCATGGACGAAGGCAAGCATCAGTGTTGCCAGCACCGCGCATGCGTAGATGGACGAAGACGAAGTTGACGAAGCGCCGACCAAGCTTGCTAGGCCCGGGGACATGTCGTGGATGAAGACACTCATCGGTGTTGCCAGCATCGGGCATCCATAGACAAGGGACCTGCACGAGCTGTACACCATGTTGAAGAAGTCGGAGAGGCCAACAGAGAAGAACTCGACGACGATTGCGGCGTCCATCGGCGCGGGGCCAATGTCACCAACGGTGGTCGGAGTAGACGAAGTGGTCGGGGTAGATGACGGCGACGCTGATGATGGGCTGGTGTTGGACGAAGACAAAGGAGGTGGACGGGCGACTACGGCGACTACGGGGGTAGCGGCAGCGACGACCAAAGAAGAGCGGCGGCGACGACTAGGTTAGGAGCGCGGTGGCGGTGCTCGAAGTAGGCGAAGAACCCTGACAACGTGACGAAGACCGGCGCGGACGGTGGCGTTCCCGCGCCAAGGGAGACGGCGCGGCGCATACCACGGGAGGTCGACGCGCGATGATGGCGGAGTGGACTGCGGTCTGCGGCGCTACGACCTGAAGGGGCGACGCAGAGGCGGCGGGCAGGTCAGGACAACGACGCGAAGACCTCGGGGCGGCGGCAGGGACCGCGGGCCGCGGCGCTACAGCCCGAAGGAGCCGGCGCAGCGGCGGTGCGCGGGTCGGTGCAACCGCGGGGATGGCCTCAGGGCGGCGGCGCGGACCGCGTATGATGAGGACATCAATACCATTATTACACCCACAGCCCCTGCTGCTATACATACTGGACCAATTACTAGAGCTCGTGCACGCCAATTGAATTATCAGGTACTTTCGTTTCTTGGTAATGATTCTAATGTTCATGAGAATATAATGCTGCCTAAATTGGATACATTTGTTTTGCTTACAAATGAAGGGCCTAGCTTGGACAAGAAAGATGAACCTTGGAGCAAGTTCAAGCATGAAGATGATGGCATGCGCAAGGGGAACAAGAACGGAGTTACAAGTGATGATTCCAGGACTTTGAAGCCACCATAATGAGTGCATGAAGCCTTGGGCGAAATATACAAGATGCCACTTCATAAATTTCATCCAGAGGCTATTCTAGGTGCTGCGTCACCTTATTTTTGGGCCAGTCCCATGTAATTTCGAAATACTTGATTATAGGCAGTTTTTAAAGTCCGTATGTGTGGGGAAACAAGAGTTAGGGTTGGTTTCGGACCCTCCTCCAAGGGCCACGAAATTCCCCCCTCTCTCCTCCATATAAATAGCCCTTAGGGCATCGTTTAGACTTTGGGTTTTGTTTAGATTAAAAGTTCGCCATAGCTGCAACTTCGCGTACTTCGTTTGTGTTCAACGACCAGACCAAGACGTCACAGACCCCCACCTTGATCAATAAAGCTTTCCTCTTATATTCCCAATATCCATATTGCAATTTTAGTTTCTTGCTTGTTCTTCGTTTGTCTGCAGGAAACAGACCTTCGTGGTCAGGTTGATCGTGCTCCGGCGTGGTCAATAACCTCTCGGAGTTGGTTTAACGATTGCTAAGGCGCGACGTCCTCGCACGTTCGTGGTCGGGTCGTCAAAGTCGACTTCCTCCAAAACGATAGCCACCATCTCATCGAAAGACGGGACACCTTTGCCTCTATCAGCGTATCACGGCACTACAGCCCGAAGGGGCGATGCAACGGCGACGCACGAGTCGATGCAGCCGTGAGGAGAACCACGGGGCGGCGGCACTGCGGCCCGACGGGGCGACACAGCGGCAGCCCGATGCTGGATCGGCGGAGAGGCGCGCGATACTCGGGGCGATCTTCACGGGACATGCGGAGGCACGCGTAACCGACGGGCCAGGTCGGTCGCACGACGTAGGTGAGGCGGATCATGGCGGCAAGCGGGTGATCAAGCCGATCGCGCGCGAGGTCAGGGACGCCGCTCGATGGAGGCGTGGTTGCGGCGGAGTCCGGGATGAAGCCGGCGACGACGGACGGCGCAGGACGTCGTGCGGACGAGCGCGTCAGCACCGGCACCCGGGCTGCCAAAGCAGCGCCGGCGTCCGGGCAGCGAGGCCCGAGCGACCAACGTAGCAGCGAGGCTCGAGCTGAGGCAGCCAACAAGACTGGCGTAGTTGGCCCGACACAGCCGGGGACAAGGTCGGCAAGGTAGACCGTCGGGCCGCCGTGCAGACGCGGCGGAGGTGGGTGACATGGATCGATGGGCGGGCCGGGGCGCGAGCGACGGCTATGATTGGTCGGCGCATGACGCGAGATAGCCGGGTCGGGCGATGCAGGTTTCCCGGTCAGAGTAGGGCGGTGACGGCCGACGCAGGAGAGGTCGGCTGGTCGCACCGGGGTTGGGGTAGAGACGCACGGGGGTCGACGGCGGCGGCGGGCGACGCAAACCGATCAAGATTAGATCGGGGAACAAAAATAAAAACGCCGACCAAAACGACCGGCAACAGAGCGAAAAACCCGAAGCAAGGGCTCGGGAAAAAGACTCTCTAGGGCGGCCGACCAACACGACCGGCGGACGAACCCTAAGTACGGGCGACGCGGCCCCCGACGACGGTCATGGAGGCCGACCGCCCTAGGGGCGGCGCGCGGATGCGGAAGCGGCGGCGGCTAGGGTTTACTGATACCATGTTAGAAGGGATAGAGAGGGATTGGTGGAATAATTGTTCGTTGTATTGCTTGAGTCTTGTGGGCATATATATACGAGTATAATGATCTACTTGGAGTACAAGACAAGTCAGAATAAATCCTAGTCTATCTCGTCTTTTCTAATAATCAATATACTCAACGGGAGAAAAAAAAATCGACTCATATCTCTAGCCGGGTCAATTGGACAAACTGTGCGTTGCCGGTTGACAGGTTATGAGATCGAACCCTCCCATTGACAATTTTATTTTTCTTCGGATCTGGGCCACAGTGCGCCGTCGGATGGGCTTTCTCCGTTGGGCCAAAACGGGTGGCAAGTAACGAAACCAAATAGCATATGTAAAATTAATTGAAGCGGGACCAAACAAAGTAAGATGAAACCAAAAATATCACCCCCTTTAAGATATAGATATAGATAGAATACAGATAGAGATAGATATAGACAGAGATGAAAATATACGGATGGAGTAGTAGAGATAGAAATATAGTTTATACGTATTAACTTTATTAGTATAAAATTGTAGAAAGTTGGAACATTTATTTTGATATAGAGGGAGTACTAGAATGAAACTCGCAGACGGGCCTATGTGCAAAGCGCATATGGATTTAGCAAAGCGGCATTTTCATCACCTGAAAGGAAAGAAAGTATGATGTATTATTCTGAGAAAAAAGAAAGTACTATGATGTAAAAGAAGAAGAAGACGCCGTTTATTTGCTTGCGTCCATCCGTGCGTGCGTGCGTGCGTGCGGCGTGACAAAATCGCATCCCCGCTGCGAGAACATGTGAAGAAAGGAAGAACATGTTTTGCAAAGGTGTGGGGATCGCCTGCGCTTTCCGCTGCCCTGTTCCAGTTTCATTTCATCACCTCGCCTGCCCTGCCTGGTCCTCACCCCTACTACACCTACACGCGCACGCTCTGGCTCTAGCCCTCTTTCTCACGCACGCACGCACGCACGCACGCACCCACCACCCTCCCTCTGTCTCTGTGCAGCATGAGTAATAAATGGCAGTGGCAGCGTGGCTGAGGCCTGAGGCGGAGCTCTTCCCTCCCTACTGGTCCACACCCGCTCCGCCCCGCCCCTTGCTCTTCTTCTTCTTCTTCTTCTTCTTCCTCGTTCTCCCCTTCCTCCCTCTTTGCTGCTCGCATTCGCCATTTCCCAGCCGCCCACAATGCACTAAACCCTCGTAAAACCTCCCACCCCATCCCACCAAACAACGGGCTTCGGGGGATACCCCTGGGGGGCGGCGAGCCAATTTCTTCTTGATCTTCTGTCGATTTGGCTTCTACTGTCGCTGAACAAGTCCCTTGGGGAAGAAGATCCACACCCACCCCTGGTTCCTCTTAGTTTTTCCACCACCTATAAATCCCCCAGTTGGGGATTATTTCTTTGATCCTTTCCGTTCGCCCCCAAGTTGGGGAAATTTTTCGATCCATTTGATCGTTTGAAGTGAAACAGGAGGAGGGGAGGGGAGGGGAGAGGTTCCCTCTGATGAGCAGCAGCACCGCCGCCGCCGCCTGTCGATGACTGAGCGCTGCCACCGATGCTTTCGGGGTGCTCGGTGTCCAGTCTCGCGGCGAGGTTCGCCTTCTTCCCGCCGGACCCGCCCACCTACGCCCTCCGCAAGGACGAGGCCACGGGCCGCCTCGTCGCCTCGGGCGTCCCGCGGGACAACGCCTTGGATGTGCTGCTCCTCGACACCACCAGGGGGACCAAGGTCGTCGCCTTCTACCTCAGGAACCCCTGCGCGCGCCTCACCCTGCTCTACTCCCACGGCAACGCCGCCGACCTCGGACAGCTCTACGATCTCTTTGTGCAGCTCAAGGTCAATCTCAAGGTCAATCTGATGGGGTTAGTGGTGCATTGTGCTGTGATTTCGCTTCTCTTCTCTTCTCTTCTCTTCTCTTCTCTAGGAGGATCCTACTTTTTTCTGCTTCTCTTCTACACGGAGGGAGTAGGAATTATTATTTGACATGTTTTTGCAGTCCTGCATTTCCTATCACAAATGCTGGTACGTACGACATCAAGTAGATTTGGTTATTGGGGCAGATGTTTTGCGGGAACACGGGACGGGATATCTGCAACCTAACTAGTACAGTATATACTATTTATTATTAAGTGGGAGGAAAGCAGTGCCTGACGATTCTCTAAATAGTAGTACTACATGTATATAATAATCAGTCCGATTAGCTGATCTTGAATCCTCCTCAGTTACAACCATGCCAGTTTTTTTTTCGCCAGTTTTTTTTTTCTTCTTCTGTTGCAATTTCAACGTGGTCTGGAGGTACACAAGATTTGCTGTGCAGAAAAGCCTGACGTGATTTACTTTTTAATTTTATAACTGCAGATATGACTACTCGGGGTACGGAGCATCTACTGGCAAGGTAATAACTAGTTACTCATTTACAGTAACGTTTAATCTCAATTTTACCGTCGACTCTACTGCGGGTTCATTGTTTGGTGAATACTTACTGCATATAAGGTTGCTTAGATGCCATGGGGTAAATTTTAGTTTCCTTACTTGACTAATGTAGGCATGGATGATAGTACTACTACCAACAACCTGAATTAATTAAGATACCTCGAGAAATGTGGTTCAGTTTCAGTTTCCAAGAACAGGCTGCATTTCTACAACTCAACTGAAGAAGGTTTGGCCCATGCCCCCGACTGGTGCCTTCCAGTCATATCATGGCCATTATAAACCTTTTATATGTCTGCAACTTTTGTCCTCAGCCACTCATGCCATTGTAAACTTCAGGCTAAACAGTAATTTGGGCATGCCTTTTATACATTTATCCTAAAGGACAGATAGAAATGTCTGTATCAACTATCTATGCATTTACTCAAGTTCATTTATTGCGGCTTTATCCATTGAAACGGAGAACATGTTAGGCTGGTCATAGTGGGAGTAACTTAGACTAGTGTCATACATATGACACTAGTCTATGTTACTACCTTCATAGTGCAAAGTGTCATAGAAGTAGTATCATATATGGTTGCATTTATTAGCTTATAGACTCAACATTTCTTGGGAAGCGCTATGTGATGGTAACATAATATGTTACTCCAAACACCTCTCTCCTCATTAACTAGGTGCCACATAAGCAAACTTGTTTGGGATGTGTTATGTTACTAGCTAAGTTACTCCCACTATGACTAGCCTTATGTTGATTGTTTCTGCTGTCTATTTTGGGGACCCTGCATTCAAATGAAGTGAGAATTTTCCTTTTTTTTGTTCCATACTATCCAACATGGACCAGGTTCCACTATCATCAAGATAAAGGAACAAACAAAATGCTACAGGTGGTGGTATTTGAAAAAAAAATTGCCCTACTGGGAGTTACTAGATATTAATGTCTCTGAATCCTGTATTTCCTTATTTGAGCTAAATCATATGGCACTTTCACTTTGAATTACTGTTACCTAATTGGCATTTCCACTGAGCATGCGCATGTCCATATTTCTCTTCTCCCTCAAGGAATGCGTTTTTGTGGAAGGATTTTTATGCTTGTCTTTTCAAGTGCAGCCAAGTGAAGAGAATACATATGCAGATATTGAAGCAGTTTACCAGTGCTTAGAAACCGAGTATGGAATCAGCCAGGAAGAGCTTATCCTGTATGGACAATCTGTTGGCAGTGGGCCCACATTGCATTTAGCATCTCGTTTACCAAGATTGCGTGGTGTGGTTCTTCACAGTGCTATACTGTCAGGCCTCCGTGTTGTTTGCCATGTGAACTTTACTTTTTGCTTCGACATTTACAAAGTAAGCATCTCTAATTGATTATTCCATTTCGGTCTGTACCTTTTGTTCCTTTAGAGTAGCTTTTACTAACGTCCAGCTAACTTATTCTTGCAGAATGTCAAAAAAATAAAGAAGGTGAAATGCCCAGTGCTTGTTATTCATGTAAGTCTCTTTACTAAAAAAACTAGCAAAGTGCCCCTGCATTTTAACGGATCTAGAATAGAATCAACTTGTGCCCACAGGAAAACATTATAATGTAGTTTTTTCTTTCTAACATCCTACTCCCTCCGTCGGGTGAAGAGTGTACGTTTGGGTTTAAAATTTGTCCACAAAAGAGTGTACTTCTATCTTCCCAATGCACTTTAAAGTATTTTCTTTCATCACACGGTAATCAAGACCAATAGCATTCTATACATAGTCTTCTTAATTTCTACATGCACTTAGCTCATTGGGGGTTGGGTAATTAAAGAGGAGAGAGATGGTGGCTTGCATCTTCCCAATGCATTTTTTACTCCATTCCATAATTTGTCCTAAAATTTCTAGATGTACACTTTTCACCGGACGGAGGGAGTATGTTACACTTTTTTTTTCATTTAAGATATGTTTTGTCTCACTTCAGATTTATTTCCCTTGTTCCGCTACACATTAATAATCCTCTCAAAAGAGAGCAGTATAAAACTAATCCAATCAGGAAAGAAAAAAAATTGAACGCTTACTTTCGAATCTCCTTTGTCTGCATCAGGGTTGTCCAGAAGAACCAAATATCATGTACATCATGTATAAATTAAATGTGTTTATAACAAAATTATTTCATGTTAAAATTTGCTAAATAAATAATTATTCTAAATCATGTTAAAAATTAGGCTCACAAGTCACAAGGAAATTCCCAGCTCCCATTTTTAGGATGAGACCCAAATAAGGACCTTTACATGTTGTAGCCACAGGCTAAAACAGTTTTGCAAGTAGCCAAACAGCACTAAAAAGTATACCTATCATATAGACACATCTACTGGAAAGTACACACATGCCTCTCCTATGGCGACATCAAGTCAGACCCATTCTTGTCTTTGCCTATCAGTGTTGTTTTCTTAGCTCATCTTAATCTTCTGCTAGTATACAAGTGGTGAGGAACTATATATTGTCACCAGCATTTGGCCATGCTGTTTAGTACCCTGATCTCAGTAACATAGTCATCTAGAGTACACCACGACCCATCTGGTTCAACTTCAAATGCCTGCGCAGAGTCAATTCACAAGAAGCAGACTATTTCGTTGGGGTATCACACCGATTATTTCATTTAATAACACCTGATTTACTCTCGGGTCAGTGGACCTAAAGGTCAGAAAATGTGGAAACAGCAAGTGCAACTTGCAGCCACCGCAGCCACCTTTAGCAATTGGAACTGAATTATGAAGAAACCAGTCGATATAAAAGAACAGAGAAGGGAACATGAGGGCACTAGATGCTCTCCAAGTTTCAGTCAGATGTGATTAAAGTGAATTCTCCATAAGCTTGGTAATGTGTTTATTATGCAATAAGACAAGTGAGCCATTTTCCATTAAATTTATCTTGCAATTCTGTTGGTATAAAATCCAGCAGCTCTATGTTAAACATGTCAGAATATATATCAATACATTTAATCAACTGAAACTTGTACAGAAACTTGGACGATTTGACAACACGTGTATATCAACCGAGCATTGATAACCAGAGTGAGTTTTAGCTAAATTGAAATTGAAGAATATGAACATCCATAATGTACAGATTTGAGGTGTGCAAACATTTCTCTTTGTTTTTCCAGAGCTTAATGAACCGATTTGTTTCAGCCTTTTGCTACATAAAGGGAAAATGATGCTTTCCAAGAAGGAACAAAAAATATTTCCATAGGAGGCTTACTGAAATCAAACACATCGAATCAAGCCAAACTGCAGCCGTAGTTACATTCAGGAGATTGCGTGATCTGGTGCGCTCAGCCCTACAGCTATCTCGCCCACGCTAGGCTACATACCACCTCTTGACCGAGAGGGTCTCGTGGTGCAACCACATTATACTACACTAGCATCCATTTCGGTGCAGCTCGACACCTAATCACCGATTTCACCCGCACAAACCAACCAAATTAGTGACCCATATTGTGACATTGAACGTGTCTTAATGGCTGTTTGGGGAGGAACAGAGGCCCGCATTAGAGCATGCTAAAGAAGCAGAAGCGGTTGTAGGAGTGGGTTCCAGGTCGTTGTGCCGTTGCGATTGGGAGCGGGTCGCCTTCCACGGCAGCAGACATGTGATTGCAATGCTGTGAGGGAGAGCTAGGGTGATTTAGGACATGGCATGGTGGAGAGCAGATGGCAGCGAGGGCGCGCGCAAATCCGGCAACTGCGGGATGGTGTGGCAGTGGGATCTGGACGAGGACCTCCGTATTTTAAGCAGTGGCAGAGGTGGGTAAATATCTGCTACATACGGTGGCATGGACATGTCCCTATGCACGCACCTGGCTCTAGGTTGGACCAATTGTGCTTGTCTTCATCCCAGCCCTGCGTGTTAGATCAAACGGCTGACAAACCATCATCACCAATTTAGTTTTTTATAGGAGTAGAGATATAGATATCAATACTTGCTGTGTACTCGCACAGTTTATTGCAGATTCCAGCATCTTCTGAGAAGCTACATTTAGTACTTTGGAACACTCTGCTTAGGCATTGTCATTGCTGCTCCTTGTTGCAGAGTCTGATAAATAGTGCAACTACTTCTCTGAGTGATATGTGGACCATGTATTCATGTAATAACCCATCGAAAGGGTGTTGCTGTTGCATAAATGTTCATGCAGAAGTATTGAGGTAAGGAATACGGGAATGTAGAGAAATGAATCATCCTTCATGCTTCAATAATTTTATAGGAAAGTTTACTACTCCCACACTTCTTACAGCCTTGGGTTAATGTGTAACCATCCAACATCCCACACTTGTTCTTTAGAAGAGAATGTTTGATCTAAGATGTGCCATTGGACACCTGATACACTGATCCAAACACAAAGGCCATTGAACACCAGCACCTCTAGTGATACGGGATGTGCCGTTAGCAGTTCTAACTTCTGACTCACTCTATAAACATTACGAGCTGATTTGGTTTGATTCAGTCTGCTGTAAAATTATAATAGGCACTGGTAGGCCTTGAATGGCTTGACTTCCATTATTCTGCTCTTTGGCCGAGCCCAATAAAATGTGTAGTGTAGCCACATAATCAGGCTTTTTGTACAAGTCTAACTAAATCTACAATCTAGTATCGTCATTTCTGTTTCCTACACTTATCTCCTACAGGTTTCTTTTTCTTTTGCCTGTTTTGGTTTTGGTTTTGGTCGGAGGCCACCTTTGGTGGTACTCCCTCCCCATAATACAAGATGTTATTACAACCGATATACACATATTGGTTGTAATAACATCTTATGTTATGGGATGGAGGGAGCATGTACTGCTGCACCTTCTTTGGTTGTTTTCTTCTAATACACAACTATGCGTGTTCAGGATTTTTTTTTTTAGAAATACCATAGTTCCGGATCAAATGCATGTTCGAGAAATAAAGACTAGAAATGCCATGGTTCTGGAACAACACCACTTTATTGGTAACTGCCCAGTTTCCGCTCTTTTACTATCACTTAGCCTGTCAGTCATAATTTGATCACTACAACTCTATAAGTCGACTAATTTCATTGCTCCTACAATATCGGTGGTATCAGCATGTGTTGTCCATAGCTCTTACTGAGATGGTTTCACATCCTATATTCCTGTTCCTAGCTGGGACTGCTTGTTATTACAAAATATTTTGAACCTTGCGGCTGTAGTATCTTTAGCTGTGCCTGAAGACTCTTAATTCAGAGATCAGTGAGGATAAATTAGCTGCTACTTTCAAACTTTTCCCTTGTGTATAAATAATACTCCATCCGTTGACAAATATAGGATGTTTTGGATATTTCAGTATGGACCATGAGTGCTAAGCCCTGTTTGTTTGATCTTCAGGGATCATGTTCAGCTTTGCCAGTGAAACTGAGTCTAGAATCTGAAACAAACAACTCTTTCGTTTGAGATTCAGGGGCAATCTGGCAAAGCTGAATCTAGAAGCTGAAACAAATAGCTATTTTGAATCAGCTTTGCTAGTGAAGCTAAATCTGGATTCAGGCCATTTTCAGTGCAATTGCCTGAAGTATACTAAAGTGGCGAAGCTGATTCTGTGAATCAGCTTTTTGCCAGTGAAGCAAATCCACATGTGATTCGAATCCAATCAAAGTCAAACAAACAGGGCCGCAGAATCAGCTTTGCTAGTAAAGCGAGTCCACATAGGTGATTCGAATCCAATCAAAGCTGAAACAAACGTGTCTATATACATCGGATTCAGAAAAAAGTTAGAACATCTCAAACTGAAACGTCATATTCTTGAAAACTTTCCTTTTGTAGTTCTATTTGTTTGAAATGTATATGGATAAACCGCTTCGTAATCAGAGTGTACCACGTGTTGCTTGATGTGGTCAAGGTGGGCAGCATTTTAATGGGCCACAGCCCACATGCCAATACTACATTTCCTTAGTCAAGGCCGATGAGGAAAACATGAATGGCTCCCATAGTTCTCTGAAGTGATTTTCTGTTTTTGACTAACCATTTATGTAATGAATTGATCCATTATGTGTGCACTTTCTTTCTCGAAGTTTTTCGTATGCACCAACTTGATGGTGTGTAGAAGTGTTGTTGTTAATTATGCACGTATTGACGTTTGCAGGGGACCGATGACGATGTTGTGAATTGGTCACATGGTAATGAGCTGTGGAAACTGGCAAGGGAGCCGTATGATCCACTATGGATCAAAGGAGGCGGTCATTGCAACCTGGAGCTGTACCCTGACTTCATCCGCCACCTCTCCAAGTTCATCCGTGAAATGGAGAGTGTGACAACGAAAACGAGGCTGAAGAAGATTCGGCAGTCCCTTGAGCCGACAAAGACAGCATATCGAGTGAACACAGCAACGACCACCACCTTCACCGCCAACTGTTGCTGCCGTATTCGAGTTCGCAAACCGAGCTGCAATCTCAGCTGCAGCTGCTGCCACGCCCTGAGGAAATGCTTCACATTTGGTGCATTCAAGTGCCCAGCCTGCTGCAGCTGCTTCAAGTGCTGCTGCTGTGGCGGATAACGCCGATCTCTATGTGCGTGCACGTGTGCGTGTGCGTGTGCTTGTATAGGAAAAGGAACGGTCCGGGAGATATCTTCTAACCCTCTGAATGCTCTACCACTAGGACTAAACGTAGATTTGTCAGTTGGAAAAACATGTGTCCCCCATTCTCCCATGTAGTTGCTCGACCGGTTTGTGTAATGATGGCATAAGCTGTTGGCTGTCGAGCTTAGAACAGTCGTGATGCTGTGGATTGATTTGGCCATATTTCAGCTCTTGTGGTATGTTTCCCGTCCATGAACCCATGACATCTCTGAGTTTGGATCTGGTTCGTAGCCAGCCACACCTGAACTGGACTGTTGAACAGGTAACAGAATGCAGCTGCTGGTCTCATTATCTAGGCCCGGATCAGGAACAGGACAGATGGTCGTCGTCGAGACAGGTTAAGGCAAAGTGTCTTGGACAAGACAAAGATTTCGAGGTTAAACCGTGGCAACATATATGCACTGACATATTATCAGAAGGTGCAGCAGTAGCAGTACTCCAGTCCAGTCCAGTCCAGGAGGACCACACGCAGGCCGACTCTGAATGAATGAATGGAAGAAAGAAATGATGCACCCCTCATTGATGCGTGCAGATTCAGAAACTGGGCTTATGCGTGCCGAACCCAACTGCTGAATAACCAACCAACCTCTTCCTTACAACCAAGGCATGTGAGACTGCGTGACTGAACCAACAACACAGGATCAAGCAACACGGCAAGGCAATGATGATTGCAGCACAAGAGCTGCGGTCCTATCGAATGCAAGAATCACTGCTCATCCAAGTCCTCTTGTGCTTGTTCCACATAAAAAGAATGCACTGTTTAGAATCGCGGTCGATGAGCAATCACTGTTTCAAATTGGGACGAGATGAGCATCCAAGGTTACGTACGTAGACGTAGGTGGTACACAAATGGTGAGCAACTACACACATATGACATGGCATTGTCGTAGGCTTCTAGTGTTGATATTTGTACGTATTTATGCATGGTACACTAGCACCAGCCAGTGGTGAGCTGGGCATGCATTGGCGTCAGCTTCAAGGACTATTGTCCTGTACCTTTCACCATAAGAATCTACCCAACCTAATCATATAGTATACTCTAGTTTTCCTTCCATTCCATCCAAGGTTCCACTAGGCACTAACCCAACCTAATTATATGCGCTACACATTCTTTAGTCGGTCCTGGTATGTGGCTAGCGTAATGGCAGAACATGACGATGCACCAAGATCCTGGCGAGACTAAGACAGGATTGGACTGATTGGCAGTTACAATTGTGCCATGGATGCTCACTCCTCACTCACTCTTCATCTGTATATCAGCTACAGTACGCTGTACTATTACTAGTGCTGTACCAGTAGTATTCTTAGCAGTAGCTCAAGTGTCTCAGTACACTGGTCCATGCACGGCAGCCAGTGTGACGTGTGGGGGCCAGATGATGGCGAAGCCCTAGCTTGTTTGCATGCTCCGTTTTGCTTCTCCAGCCCTTCAAATTACGATTTTATTGTGTGGTTTTTCTAGGTCATCATGGGTGTATGTATACAATATTAATATAAGTTGATTGATTCTGTTGTTGTCTATTCTTGCGACCTGGCTGGCAGATCTTGTTCTGTTGCGCGGCCTGCTTTGGTTGGTTGGTGCGTCTATTTAATCATCGATCGCATTCAACTAAACTAATCACGTGATTTGCTGTTTGTTTAATCCATCTTCCAAATTATCAACGGGAGGAGAATCAGGGTGAATTTTTTCCTGCTATATCATCATGAATAAAATTATCTTTAATTAAAAATGGGAGGAGAATCAAGGTGCATTTTTTTCTGCTATATCATCATGAATAAAATCAGGTTAGGGTTCCCGTTCTTCTGGGCCTGACTCTGCTTGCTTGCAGCACATGAATTTTGCATAATTTTGTTGCGGGGATGCTTTGTTTATTTGAAGGCATATGCTTTGCTTTATTTTCTCAGCTGCATTATTATGGCCAAATCTGTGGTTCACTGAATTTGTGCAGTGGTGGTGGTGGGGTGGGTAGCTGGGGAGTCCCCTTACACCTGTGGGACCCACATGGATAGATATGAACATGCAGCAGGGGGCATGTTGCATCAGTATAACTCGTTACTAGTATGGTTTTTATTTTATTTGCGGATCTTTTTATCTATTCATCAATAGTCGTGACAGTATAAAGAACATCAGAAGTAAGAAAAATTACATCCAGATCTATAGACCATCTAGAGACAACCACAATCACTGAAGCGGGCCAAATGGGCACCTCCGTCATCATCCCTCCCTTATTGGAGCTAAGCAAATCTTGTTGTGTAGATAGTTGGGACGTTGTTGTGCTAAGGATCAACAGGACCAGCACATCACAACAACAACCACCGATGAAAAGAAGCATAGATCAAAAGTATTCAACGTATATAGACATAGAAACGCAGACGGACGAAGACGGATTCAAATAGATCCACCGAAGACAAACACCGGCCGAATTCTGAGAGAACTCCTGGCATACGCTCACCGACGACGCTAGACGCCGCCCGTACAGGATTTAACCTAATTTATTCTATCTCTTGTTCCTTTTGCCGATTAAGTATTGGAGCATGTAGAATTATACGAAGAAGCGCATGATTGAGCTGAGCTTTGGAATGTTTTTGTGCCGTGAGTGTAATGATTAGTAGCAAGGCCAATTATGGAATGGTGTAATGTAGAGTGGAGCTAGCTCTGGGTATTTTATTTACAATGACCCCGTCACCATCAGGATGCATGGGGAGCTTTGTGTCAGAGGGAAACTGCCTCTGATGGAGAAGAGATGCAGATGCAGATACAAACAATAGAGCAATTACAAGAGGAAGACAGTGGCGAGTGTAACCGTATGATGTACTCCTAGCTAATTATTTAGTGTGAGCAAGCTATGTTGTCCAGAATGTGAATGTGATGTCTCATCTCATCTCTGGTTTGATAGAATTAATGGTGCCCGTCCCCCACGTCGTCCGCTCTCGGGCGACTCGGGGCCAAACCCTAGGCGCCGCCGGTCCCCCGCCTCCCTTCTCCTCCTTCCCCGTCGCCGCCGGCAACCATCGTCGGGCTTGCCTGCGCGGCATTAGGCAGGGGGGGGGGGGGGCTTCCCCGCACCTGCCTCGACCTTTGGAGAGCCCTCCACCCCGCATCGGGCGCCGCCGCCCGCTTCGCCGGCGTTGTCGCTCCGCCAGTCAGATCCGACCGCCTTGGCCCTGGGATCGGGGCCATCTCCGATCCGGCGGCTGGTGGGCCGGGGTTCACCGGATCCGCCGTATCTGGCCGGCGTGGCCTTGCCTCGTTGCCTGGCTTGGGTGTTCACGGTGTGGTGCTCCCTGGTGGCGGCGGTGTGGGTCGTTCTCTATGTTTTGACGGGATGTGTGCGGTGGGTGGATGCCGTGGCGGCGGCCTCGGGCGGTGTGGACGGCGTTGCCTCTTCGACGGGCGACGGCCGTGGGTGCTGGTGGTCCGCGACTTTGGCCGTGCGGGCGGCGAGGTCTCGGTGGACGTCTACTACAGTGGGTCAGGGTGCCCTGTCACCTGGCGCGCCTGCTTCGATGAAGTCCAACGCCTTCTTCGGCTGCGTGCGCTTCCCTGGCCAGGTCTTTAGCCGGGTGGATGGGATGGGGACGGGACCGGGGGAAACCCTTGGCCGTCGGCGGAGGCCACGACAATGGCGGCGCCTTTCTGGGCGTCGGTCCCCTTCTTGGAGGCCTTGTCGAGGTCCTCTCCTGTCTTTCACTGTGATCTTTCTTTGGGCGAAAGCTCTAGTTCCCCTTGCGGCCGACGGCGTCGTACCCTCGTCGCGCTCCTTCTTGAAGGCGTCGCCTGGGGTTCCCGGAAGCATGGTGGGCACTTTAAGGTGCGTGTGAGGTGTTTGGCGGCGGCAATGTGTGCGGCGTTTCACCTATTCTCCGCCGGTCTTCGTCCTATGGTAGCGCTCCTTTTGCTTGGAGATGGACTAGCGTAGATGGTGGTCGTCGTTTGGCGTCATGGTGACGTTGATGGCGGATGAACCTGCCAAGGTTGGCACCTTAATATGCTCTGAAGATGGACCAGTGGGAGATGGCGGCGACGACACATGTGAGTGCGTCGGACCGGATTGTACCTCGGACCCGGTATGTGGCTCGGTCGGGGCCTCCGGCTTTACATGTTAGGCTTAGGTGAGAGGTCTGGGTATTTGGCCCAGCTTGCACCCCTTCATCATATGGTTAGAAGTAACGGCATGTGTTGTCAAGATGGCGGATTCAGGCATATTGTTGTACTACTTTGTAAGGTCCTCGAAAATAATCAATAAAACGGCCGCATGCATCTCCCAGATGCAGAGGCCGGGGGTCATCCTCTTTTTCTAAAAAAAAATCTCAGCTCTGGTTTTCCTTTTTTTTATGGTCAGGGAATGCCTCGCCTAATGTTTATATGTATGTAAACAATGACGAGTAGTAGTACCTCACTAAACAAGGACGGTAACTAAGTGGCAAATGGTGGTGCACACCTCGGTATATATGTTGTGCACACATTGATGGTGCTCATCAGGTTGGTTGGATATAAATAATGGTAAACGAAAGTAGTGCTAGAAAGAATGGAAGGAATCATGATGATCACTTGTGAAATGTGTTGGCGAAGGGCCATGTTTGAAAAGGAACAAACTCCTATCCGAGTATATGCTGACTGCCTCAAGAAGAAAGAAAGTGTCATGAATCGATCATGACGATAATGATGCGTCACGTCGTCGTAATCGGTAATCGGCGAGTTAATTGCGTGTTGAGCTAGGCGGCCGACGCAATCGGCCGGCTGTATAGTGTAGATAATAAATAAATAAATAGTGTTTTGGCGAGTGAGGAGCGGCTTTTTGCGTGCTTTTGGGTTGCCCCGGCCGACACGAGGCCGGAGGGAGGAGAGGCCATCGTGCGACTGACTATAGTAGCTTGTTTCTTGGTGCTGGATGGGCCATTTTTGTCAATGCCGCACGGTCCGCTTGGTTGGTTGGCCCGTCCATTCCCCCAAATACAGCAGCAGCATTGGTCAATGATGCGTTGAAAATTTAACCTCGCCTACCTCCCTCCCTCCCTGTCGCATACAATTGTTGAATGTTGATGCTTCACACACACACACACACACACACTCTTTCTCACTGTTGGTTTGGGCCCACACACAGGCGGGGCAGGAGAGCTAGGTCGCTAGCCAATCATGGAGCTCCAGCCGACACGCAATGGCAATGCTCTCTTCTTCCTTTCTCTGTTAGGCTTGGAGGAAGGAAGTGGGGATGATGAATCTATACGCAGGCTCCATGCATGTGATGAGATGAGAGAGAGTCTGTGTGACGGTGCGTGCGTGCGAGTGCGAGTGCGAGTGCGAGGTGTACCCAGGTGCCAAGTTTGGAAGCTTCTCCCACCCTTGCTTTCCAAACAACGCGCCCGGCCACTCTTTTCTTTTTCTTGGTTGAATTTGGTTTCTTCTTTCTTTCTGGTGCCAGAGGTGTATGCATGTATGTATAGAAGCTGCAGCTAGCGAGAGGTGGGCTTCTTGGCCGGGAGCGCCCCGCCACGCGTTGGCCGCACGTACGTACGTGGTCTGGTATAAGTCGTGCGGCATTGTACTACTCCATCTCCAGTAGTCTGCTGCAACGCGCCAAGGGGTGGCGGGGGCATGGGGCAGCCCAGTCCCACGTAGTTGAAGCCGGCAGCGCGCTTACAGCAGGCCAAAACCCACGATACAAAATCACCACCCCTCGTAACGGCCTGCACCGACAACATATATTCCACTGTTTTTGTTTTTGGGCGTCTCGTCTCGTCTCGTCTCATCGGGGCGACTGCCGCCTAAAACCTTGACCCTCCTCCCCATATAGATATAGTACGTAGTAGTAATATCTCCAGCACAGCAAAGTGGTCAAAAGACGATAATAAATTAAGTAATCTGCAATCATGCATCTAAAGGTAAGCTTGCTGGTAGTGCCGTAGTGCGACTCGTTTTCTTTCCCAAACCGATCGACCCACCGACTGAGCTCATTCAGCACCATCATCACCATGCATGCATGCATATTGGAGAATCTCTAGTGAGTAGTGACTACGGAATGCTAGTCGGACAAGCACATACCGTACTACTAGGCAGTGTAGCTTCTAGTGAGAGAGATACGCACATCCACACAAGACACTCGAAGCGTGCAACGGGACCATTTAGATGAACCTAGGTAGCTACGATGGCACTGCTAAGCGTGGCTCCATCCACATCGGCCGCCCAGGAAGGAAAGGTGTTGCTAAGCTAGCGCCATTCGTGTAACGAACGAACCAATACAATTACGTAGTACTTCCTCTGTTCCGAATTAGCACTAAAATGAGTCTAGATACATCAGTCTAGATACATTCAAAACAAGTAATTCGGAACGGAGGGAGTAGTATATGCGATTCGTGTCGCTTCAGTTGGTGGCAACCTTAGCTAGTAGTTAGCGGTATGCATCTCCTGCTAACTGAGACGAAACGGACGGGTGGATTGCAACGATCGGCGGATCCATGGACCTGTAGCCATATAATTGATCGGTTGTCGGTCCGACCGTGACTGAACCAGCAACTACATACATCCGGTGTGAAACTGTACATGGTATATACTCCTGGTATTCCATACAGGTACGGTGCGTCTGCCAATCCAGGCTCAGGCACGCACTAGACCAAGCAAGCAAGATGTGCACATTAACATTCTAGGCCAGACGTCGGGCGTGAATAACGCACGGGTGACACGCGCGGTCTCTGCCGCGGAACAGCAATGCCGCAACCAACCCGATGGATGCGCTGCGCTGCGCTGCGGCTGAGCTCCCTCGGTCGGCGTGGGCGCGCGCGGGCAACGGGGCGTGACATTCCCTGCGACAGCAACGCCGCAACCGCCGCGCCCCCACACGCAACGAATTGGCGCCACGGCTCCTTCCGTTTTCCCCCCTTCCACCCATCCCCTTCCTCGGCGCACGCACGGCTGTACCGTACTGTGGGTTAACGCGGAGGAGGAGGAGGAGGAGGAGGAGGAGGCGTAGGCGGGTCGGTTCGTCACGTGAAGAAGGCCGGATGCGTGCGAGGGCCGGTTCGTGCCGTGTCGGAGCCGAGCCGGGGACAAGGGCCCGCGACCTACCGTGCCCGGGACGTCATCGCCGACCAGCTTCCTCTTCTTGCGTGTGCCACTCGCTCGCTCTCGGTGGCGAGGCGACAACTCGCAGCGTGTACACGACGCGGCCAAGGACGTACGGCTCTGTCCGGATTGCCCGGCCAGTGCCACGGGGTTGATCCATCTACCAAACCCGGCGCACTCTCCTCCATCACTCCTACCACCACGGTACCAGCCAACCCTGTCAGGCAGCAGCAGCAGCAAAGGCAACGCCAACATACCATTTTCTTTTTTTAGGGAACGTACCATTTTTTTCATCTACTCGTATTTTAGGGGGTCTACTGCTTGGTTGGTTAAGCGCAACCCTCGATCAATCCCCGAATCCAAAACAGCAACAGTCCTACGGTCCATGCAATTTTCTACCCCGCCGGACTGACAATACTAGTCATGTACTCCCCGATCAATGTGCCGTCGTCGCTGCGTAGACAGCCTCTGCGCCCTCCTCTGTCGCCTCCACCACGTCCTCATTCTCCGGCTCCGCCGACTAATCTTTTTTGTCGAGCGTACGTTGTACACTATATATATATATAGGATTAGGATCTGTATTTATACCGTTACATCTCTTTCCTTGTATTTTTGTACATCTTAAGAGACAAGTAAAGACCGGTCCATCCTGTATCTATATATGTGCACCATGCACACGATCAATGATTATCGATTCGTGCAATCTCATTTTTCCTAACTAACATGGTATCAGTTTAGCACGCCGATCATATTCCCACCTTCCGCTCCAGCCGCCGCCGCGTCCTACAGCCGCCGCCGCAGTGCCCCTTCCCCTGGCAGCCGCCGCCTTCTCCTCTGCCGCCGCTGCCTTCCTCCCCAAGTCACCGCCGCGTCCTAAAACCCTAACCCTCCCCTGCGCCGACGCCACTACCCTCCTCCCACCCGAGCCGCCGCATCTCTCTCCTTGCCGCTGCTCCCATGGCGTCTCCCCACTTCAGCAACTCCAACCCGTTCGCTGGACTCGTGCCTGTAACATCCCAAATTTGCAATTTGGAATGTTATACACTAGATCATCATGCATATCATATTTCTTGCATTTTTGGTTGATCCTAGAAATTTCACGCAACTCAAGGACCCACGGTGAGAGTTGGAGATTTCGTTATTTTCATATTTGAGAGTTTTCTCGAATTTAAAAAGAGGATCATTTGATTTATTTATTTCATCTTCAATAATTTTTCCGATATCAAAAATATAAGAGAGGGAATAATATGACTTTCCCAAATTTAGGAAAAATGAAGATTTAATGAATAAGTCAAATTTTGGATTTTTCCGGAGTTTATTTGCATTTTATTTGGATAGGGAAAAATGCGCGTTTTCAAAAATTGCATTTTAGGTCCGGAGTAAAGTTCATTTTGTTCGACTCATTTTTAGGAGTCGGGGAAAATTTACTTTAGTTTTTTTGGAGCCCGTTTAGATTTTCTTTTCTGTGTTTTTCTGCGCGCGAAACCGTTTAAAAAAAAGAGCAGCGCCCCGCCTGGGCCAAAGGCCCAGCCGGCCGGCCACCACAGCCCCGCACGCGCGCCAGCGCTAGGCAGGCGCCAGCCGCCACCTCCACTACCGATTCCCAGGAGGAATCCTTCTAGGCCGAATCCTAGTAGGATTCTTAGCCCCCTTTCCTTTGTTTCGTTTTCCTTTTCCTTCTCTTTTTCTTGCCCCCTACCCCAAGTTTTCTCCTCCCCTCCCCAATATAAATACCCCAACACCCCCCCTCTAAACCCATCAAATCAAACCCCAAGCCCTCCACCGCACCCCACGCCCGCGCCGCCGCCCTTGTGCCCTAGCGTCGCCGCCGCACCTTGCCCACGCCGCCGCCCTACGCCACGCCACCGGAGCCCCTCGCCGGAGGTTGCCCCGCGTCTCTTTTCCTCGGATCGTTTTCTTCTAATCGTTCCGATTCTTTTCTTCTCTTCCGATTCGTTTTCTAGATCGGTTTTTCGTTTCAGTTTTCTTCTCCGAAACCCTAGATCGGATTCGTTTTCTTTTCCGATTTAGTTGCCTTTGGACCGTTCGCCGGACCGTTCGTCCTAACAAACATGATCACCGGATTCTTCTAGGTTAACGAACGTCCGTTCGTTTAACCGTTCTTCTTTTTCTTCTCGTCGGATTTATTCCGCGATCGTGATCTCAGATCCGATCTTCGTTCTAGTTTATCTTCTCGCTCGTTTATCGGAATCAGGTGATTCAAGCGCCTGGAGTTTCGTTTCAAAACCGCCGTTCCGTCTAATCAACTTAAACAAGTTTTTGCCCCGGTAAAATTTGACCTAGTTTCAACTTGCTAGAACCGAGTTGTTTTCTTTCGCCGTTTGTTTTCCGTTTCTTTGTGCGGTTCGTTCTTTCTTTGCAACCGGAGTTCTTAAGTTGAACTTTCTGGTTCGTTCGCTTGTTCGAGTTTTACCTGTGCATTAGATGAGTACTTATTGTATGCTTGTTGTTTGTCTGCGATAGATTACCCGGATTGCGCCGCCTGTTACTTCGAAACCCTAGGTCTCGCGGATCATCAGCAAGGCAAGTAACACTTTGATCATACCTTTTCTACAACCCATGTTTTATTGCATTAGATCAATCCTCTCACATTGCATGATTAGGATCTAATTAAATTGTGGGATGGGAAGTAGATGAGGTAGTACCTATTACCTGTTTATTATGAAACATTTGGGAGTTACTTCTACGTTTGCTTATTATGCCATGCTATGCTAGTAGACGTGGATTGGGTGAGTGATATCCATGACAGATGTGAGTTGATAATTTTAATGGTTTATCTAAGGTGGCAACTTAAACACACATCTGGGTGGATTGAGGCACCTGATGTCTATCAGGACTTGCCTGTTTTTTTTTCGGACCGCCACCCAGGCTCAAAGGGATCATAAGATCTTTCATGCTAGAAACTTCCGTGTGCAGCCACAAGCCATTATGGGCTCTGGCATAGTTGACTAAGTTGTGCGAACTCTTACGGGGTGGACTAGCAGATGTAGGGGTTGTAGGTGGTACGGTCTACCCCACATGTAAGGTGCTAGCGCTTTTGAAAGACTGTGTCTCGGTCATCCGCCTTCTCAAACACCATGTAGTGCGAGAAACCAAACGGAGGCGATCGAGTCTTGTGGGGAAAAGTGCGCAAACCTCTGCAGAGTGTACAAACTAATCATGATTAGCCGTGTCCCCGGTCATGGACATCTTGAGTATCTAGTACTTGAATATCATGTGAATCTCAACATGTTACTTCTAATTAATGTTGTTGGGTTTTAACTATTTTTAATTGGGATTGAGAATGCTGTCAACCATTCTCGATGTTTAACAACCACCATGATAGTTAAATAAATTTATTCCTTTGCAGTAGGGAAAAATTGGCTTTACGCAAAACTGTAACCATAGAGCTTTCCACCAGCCAAATATGCATATAGTATAGTTGCTGCATTCCATTACTCT
This sequence comes from Triticum urartu, assembly GCF_003073215.2. NCBI lineage: Eukaryota > Viridiplantae > Streptophyta > Magnoliopsida > Poales > Poaceae > Triticum > Triticum urartu. The sequence continues at coordinate 380,598,857 of NC_053028.1, forward strand.
CTATGTGTTACATTGCCAGCATATTCCATGTGCTGACCCGTTTCGGGCTGCAACTTCTCATGTTGCAGACTTTTCAGACGACGATTGAGGTGTTTTAGGTCGTGGTTCTATACTCAGTGATGCCGTTGGAGTTGATGGACCCATTTATCTTCCGAGTCTTCCGCTGTTATCATTATTAGATGGCCTCAAGCCATATTTATTGTAATAGGTTCTCTTTTGAGACAACGATGTAATAAGTGTGTGATTGCCACTCTGCTATAAATCCTTCGCTGTACTGCGTGGTGTCAGCATTACTGATCCAGGGATGACACCGGAGCACAGTAGGCTTGATCCATTCGGGTCGGGTCGCCACAGTGCCCGACGCCACCGCCGTTCGTGAACTCGACATCCACACCCGCGTTCCCATCAAGCTTGACCAGTCCACCTCCTCGTACTACATGTGAAAGATCTACTTCAACCTCGTCTTCCACGAGTACCACCTCCTCGAGCACGTCGACGGACCGTGGATGGCGATCTCATGGTGGATGATCCGGACTGGGTGGCCATTGAGGCCTCCCTCATCCGGTGGTTCTACCTCACCATCTTCCCGGACATCTTCCACACGGTCGTCTCGGAGGATGACGACGCGTGTGCCGTGTGGACCAAGATCAACAATCTCTTCACCGATAACAAGCTTCAACGTCTTGTGTTTTGCAGCAGGAATTTTTCGGGTGCCACCAAGATGATTCCTCCATCAACGACTACTGCATGCGCCTCAAGCGCCTCGCCGATGAGTTCCACAACATCGGCGCCAAGGTGTCGGACGAGCTCATGCTTAGCACCCTCACCGCCGGCCTCAATGAGGATTTCGGCAACGTGGCCTCGAACCTCTCCCTGCTGCCGAACCCGACCTTCCAGTCCGTCGCCGCGTATTCACGCTTGGAGGAACGCCGGGTGAAGATGGTTAAGGACCGTGTCCACCACACCGCCCTCGCCACCGGGACATCTCGTGGGCAGCCGCAGCCCGCACCGCCCCAACCACGCCCGCCGGCGCCACCGGGGTACTACCCCCTCCCGCCCGCTGCACCCGCACCTCCCGCTCCTCAGCAACAGCAGCAGGGCGGGGGCGGCGGTCGCCGCAACAGGCGTCGTGGGGGAGGGGGCGGCGGTCGCCCCAGCAGCAGCAGGATCCGCAGCCGGGGTACGGGGGAGGGGGGGCAACGCCAACACCAACCCTCCCCGCCCTGGGCCGTCGGCCCTAACCCGTGGACCGGCGTGGTCCACGCTTACCACATGCCGGTCCCACGGGCCCCGGGCATCCTCGGGCCGCACCCGACCGGACCTCAGACACACCTCGCCGCCGCACCCTACCAGGCGGGTGGGGGTGGCCACGCACCGGGCGGCTTCGCCCCGGGTGGCTATGCGCCTCTGCCGGCGCCCCCCTCCTTCGGTTACGCGCTGCCGCCCGCACTGGTTCAGCCCGGCAGCTACCCACTTCCTCCGGCTTCATGGGATCCCGCTCTGCTCGCTGCACTTCACTCGGCGCCGTTTCCCTCCAACTACGGAGGTGGCGGTGATTGGTATATGGACACGAGGGCTACCGCCCACATGACGTCGCACCCTGGTAACCTTGCCTCTTCCTTCCCGGTCACCACTTCGAACCGCATCACCTTTGGTGATGGCTCCTCCGTACCCATTACTCATGTCGGTCATAGTTTCTTTCCCTCTACTTCTATGCCTATTAACATGACTAATGTTCTTGTCTCACCTAACCTAGTTAAAAATCTTGTCTTTGTTCGTCGCCTTGCACGTGACAATTCTCTCACCGTTGAATTTGATGACCTTGGTTTCTCTGTGAAGGACGCCCGTACGCGGATGGTGCTCCACCAATGTGACAGCCCTGACGACTTATACCCGGTGCACTCCGCCTCCACCGCCACCGCCACTGCCTCCCCCGTCGCCCTCGCCGTTGGTGTCGACCTCTGGCATGCACGCTTGGGTCACCCCAACTCCACCGTCCTTCGCCAGATTCTCAAGAGTTTTTCATTTTCATGTAATAAATTCGACGAGCACACTTGTCATGCTTGTCGTCTCGGCAAACATGTTCGTCGACCGTTTAGCGAGTCAAACACTATTTCTTCTTTTCCATTTCAGTTAATCCATAGTGATGTTTGGACATCTCCAGTTGCGAGCAACACTGGTTTCTTATATTATCTTGTTTTACTTGATGATTTCTCTCATTTTGCGTGGACGTTTCCGCTCCGCCGCAAATCCGATGTTATCGCCACCCTCACAGTCTTTTACTCCTACATCACTACCAAGTTCGGGCGCCCTATCCTCGCCCTCCAGACTGACAACGGCAAAGAGTTTGATAACGCTGCCACTCGCCATCTTCTCGCCTCTCACGGCACCGCTTTGTTGGAAATATGCCCTAGAGGCAATAATAAAATGATTATTATATTTCCTTGTTCATGATAATTGTCTATTATTCATGCTTTAATTGTATTATCCGGAAATCATAATACATGTGTGAATACATAGACCACAGTGTGTCTCTAGTAAGCCTCTAGTTGACTAGCTCGTTGATCAACAAATAGTCATGGTTTCCTGGCTATGGACATGGGGATGTCATTGATAACGGGATCACATCATTAGGAGAATGATGTGATGGACAAGACCCAATCCTAAACATAGCACAAGATCGTATAGTTCGTTTGCTAGAGTTTTTCCAATGTCAAGTATCTTTTCCTTAGACCATGAGATCGTGTAACTCCCGGATACCGTAGGAGTGCTCTGGGTGTACCAAACGTCACAACGTAATAGGGTGACTATAAAGGTATACTACGGGTATCTCCGAAAGTGTCTGTTGGGTTGACACGGATCAAGACTGGGATTTGTCACTCCGTATGACGGAGAGGTATCTCTGGGCCCACTCAGTAATGCATCATCACAATGAGCTCAAAGTGACCAAGTGTATGGTCACAGGATCATGCATTACGGTACGAGTAAAGTGACTTGCCGGTAACGAGATTGAACGAGGTATTGGGATACCGACGATCGAATCTCGGGCAAGTAACGTACCGATTGACAAAGGGAATTGTATACGGGGTTACTTGAATCCTCGACATCGCGGTTCATCCGATGAGATCATCGAGGAGCATGTGGGAGCCAACATGGGTATCCAGATCCCGCTGTTGGTTATTGACCGGAAAGCCATCTCGGTCATGTCTACATGTCTCCCGAACCCATAGGGTCTACACACTTAAGGTTCGGTGACGCTAGGGTTGTAGAGATATGAATATGCAGTAACCCGAAAGTTGTTCGGAGTCCCGGATGAGATCCTGGACGTAACGAGGAGTTCCGGAATGGTCCGGAGGTGAAGAATTATATATAGGAAGTGCAGTTTCGGCCATCGGGAGAGTTTCGGAGGTCACCGGTATTGTACCGGGACCACCGGAAGGGTCCCGGGGGTCCACCGGGTGGGGCCACCCATCCCGGAGGGCCCCATGGGCCAAAGTGGGGAGGGGAACCAGCCCATAGTGGGCTGGTGCGCCCCCCTTGGCCCACCCCATGCGCCTAGGGTTGGGAACCCTAGGGTGGGGGGGCGCCCCACCTGGCTTGGGGGGCACTCCACCCCTTGGCCGCCGCCCCCCTAGGAGATCCCATCTCCTAGGGCCGGCGCACCCCCTAGGGGGCCTATATAAAGGGGGGGAGGGAGGGGGCAGCCGCACCCTTGAGTCTTGGCGCCTCCCTCTCCCCTGCTACACCTCTCCCTCTCGCAGTATAACGGCGAAGCCCTGGTGCGGTGACCCCCTGCATCCACCACCACGCCGTCGTGCTGCTGGATCTTCATCAACCTCTCCTTCCCCCTTGCTGGATCAAGAAGGAGGAGACGTCACGCTGACCGTACGTGTGTTGAACGCGGAGGTGCCGTCCATTCGGCGCTAGGATCTCCGGTGATTTGGATCACGTCGAGTATGACTTCCTCATCCCCGTTCTTTGAACGCTTCCGCGCGTGATCTACAAAGGTATGTAGATGCAATCCGATCACCCGTGTCTAGATGAACTCATAGATGGAATCTTGGTGAAACCGTAGGAATTTTTTTGTTTTCTGCAACGTTCCCCAACAGTGGCATCATGAGCTAGGTCTATGCGTAGTTCTCTTTGCACGAGTAGAACACAATTTGTTGTGGGCGTAGATGTTGTCAACTTTCTTGCCGCTACTAGTCTTATTTTGCTTCAGCGGTATTGTGGGATGAAGCGGCCCGGACCGACCTTACACGTACGCTTATGTGAGACTGGTTCCACCGACTGACATGCACTAGTTGCATAAGGTGGCTAGCGGGTGTCTGTCTCTCCCAGTTTAGTTGGAGCGGATTCGATGAAAAGGGTCCTTATGAAGGGTAAATAGAGGTTGACAAATCATGTTGTGGCTATCACGTAGGTAAGAAAACGTTCTTGCTAGAACCCTATTGCAGCCACGTAAAACTTGGAACAACAATTAGAGGACGTCTAACTTGTTTTTGCAGCAAGTGCTTTGTGATGTGATATGGCCAAAGTTGTGATGAATGATGAATGATATATATGTGATGTAGGAGATCATGTTCTTGTAATGGGAATCACGACTTGCATGTCGATGAGTGTGACAACCGGCAGGAGCCATAGGAGTTGTCTTTATTTTTGTATGACTTGCGTGTCATTGAGAAACGCCATGTAAATTACTTTACTTTATTGCTAAACGTGTTAGCCATAGTAGTAGAAGTAATAGTTGGCGAGCAACTTCATGGAGACACGATGATGGAGATCATGATGATGGAGATCATGGTGTCATGCCGGTGACAAGATGATCATGGAGCCCCAAGATGGAGATCAAAGGAGCTATGTGATATTGGCCATATCATGTCACTATTATTATTTGATTGCATGTGATGTTTATCATGTTTTTGCATATTGTTTACTTGGAACGACGGTAGTAAATAAGATGATCCCTCATAATAATTTCAAGAAAGTGTTTCCCCTAACTGTGCACCGTTGCGACAGTTCGTTGTTTCGAAGCACCACGTGATGATCGGGTGTCATAGATTCCAACGTTCACATACAACGGGTGTAAGACAGATTTACACATGCAAACACTTAGGTTGACTTGACGAGCCTAGCATGTACAGACATGGCCTCGGAACACAGAAGACCGAAAGGTCGAGCATGAGTCGTATAGAAGATACGATCAACATGAAGATGTTCACCGATGTTGACTAGTCCGTCTCACGTGATGATCGGACACGGCCTAGTCAACTCGGATCATGTAATACTTAGATGACTGGAGGGATGTCTATCTAAGTGGGAGTTCATTATATAATTTGATTAGATGAACTTAATTATCATGAACTTAGTCTAAAATCTTTACAATATGTCTTGTAGATCAAATGGCCAACGTTGTCCTCAACTTCAACGCGTTCCTAGAGAAAACCAAGCTGAAAGACAATGGCAGCAACTATACGGACTGGGTCCGGAACCTGAGGATCATCCTCATAGCTGCCAACAAAGAATATGTCCTACAAGCACCGCTAGGTGACGCACCCGTCCCACAAAACCAAGACGTTATGAACGCTTGGCAGACACGTGCTGATGATTACTCCCTCGTTCAGTGCGGCATGCTTTACAACTTAGAACCGGGGCTCCAAAAGCGTTTTGAGCGACACGGAGCATATGCGATGTTCAAAGAGCTGAAAATGGTTTTCCAAGCTCATGCCCGGGTCGAGAGATATGAAGTCTCCGACAAGTTCTTCAGTTGTAAGATGGAGGAAAATAGTTCTGTCAGTGAGCACATACTCACTATGTCTGGATTACATAACCGCTTAGCTCAGCTGGGAGTTAATCTCCCGGATGACGCGGTCATTGACAGAATCCTTCAGTCGCTTCCACCGAGCTACAAGAGCTTTGTGATGAACTTCAATATGGAGGGGATGGAAAAGACCATTCCTGAAGTATTTGCAATGCTGAAATCAGCAGAGGTAGAAGTCAAAAAGGAACATCAAGTGTTGATGGTGAATAAAACCACTAAGTTCAAGAAAGGCAAGGGTAAGAAGAACTTCAAGAAGGACGGCAAGGGAGTTGCCGCGCCCGGTAAGCAAGCTGCCGGGAAGAAGCCAAAGAATGGACCCAAGCCCGAGACTGAGTGTTTTTATTGCAAGGGAAGTGGTCACTGGAAGCGGAACTGCCCCAAATACTTAGCGGATAAGAAGGCCGGCAAAACGAAAGGTATATGTGATATACATGTAATTGATGTGTACCTTACCAGTACTCGTAGTAGCTCCTGGGTATTTGATACCGGTGCAGTTGCTCACATTTGTAACTCAAAGCAGGAGCTGCGGAATAAACGGAGACTAGCGAAGGACGAGGTGTCGATGCACGTCGGAATGGTTCCAAGGTCGATGTGATCGCCGTCGGCACGCTACCTCTACATTTACCCACGGGATTAGTTTTAAACCTCAATAATTGTTATTTAGTACCAGCTTTGAGCATGAACATTGTATCAGGATCTCGTTTAATTTGAGATGGCTACTCATTTAAATCCGAGAATAATGGTTGTTCTATTTATATGAGAGATATGTTTTATGGTCATGCTCCTATGGTGAATGGTTTATTCTTAATGAATCTCGAGCGTAATGCTACACATATTCATAGTGTGAATACCAAAAGATGTAAGGTTGATAATGATAGTCCCACATACTTGTGGCACTGCCGCCTTGGTCACATAGGTGTCAAACGCATGAAGAAGCTCCATGCAGATGGACTTTTAGAGTCTCTTGATTACGAATCATTTGACACGTGCGAACCATGCCTCATGGGTAAGATGACCAAGACTCCGTTCTCAGGAACAATGGAGCGAGCAACCAACCTATTGGAAATCATACATACTGATGTGTGCGGTCCAATGAGTGTTGAGGCTCGTGGTGGCTATCGTTATGTTCTCACCCTCACTGATGAGTTGAGTAGATATGGGTATGTCTACTTAATGAAACACAAGTCTGAAACCTTTGAAAAGTTTAAGGAATTTCAGAGTGAGGTTGAGAATCAACGTGACAGAAAAATCAAGTTTTTGCGATCAGATCGTGGAGGAGAATACTTGAGTCACGAATTTGGCACACACTTAAGAAAATGTGGAATAGTTTCACAACTCACGCCGCCTGGAACACCTCAGCGTAATGGTGTGTCCGAACGTCGTAATCGCACTCTATTGGATATGGTGCGATCTATGATGTCTCTTACCGATTTACCGCTGTCATTTTGGGGCCATGCTTTAGAGACTGCCGCATTCACTTTAAATAGGGCTCCGTCGAAATCCGTTGAGACGACACCGTATGAATTATGGTTTGGGAAGAAGCCTAAGCTGTCGTTTCTAAAAGTTTGGGGATGCGATGCTTATGTCAAGAAACTTCAACCTGAAAAGCTCGAACCCAAGTCGGAAAAATGCGTCTTCATAGGATACCCTAAAGAAACTATTGGGTATACCTTCTACCTCAGATCCGAAGGCAAGATCTTTGTTGCCAAGAATGGATCCTTTCTAGAGAAGGAGTTTCTCTCGAAAGAAGTAAGTGGGAGGAAAGTAGAACTTTATGAAGTATTACCTCTTGAACCAGAAAGTGGCGCAACTCAGGAAAATGTTCCTGTGGTGCCTGCACCAATTAGAGAGGAAGTTAATGATGATGATCAAGATACTTCTGATCAAGATCCTACTGAACTTCGAAGGTCCACAAGGACACGTTCCGCACTAGAGTGGTACGGCAACCCTGTCTTGGAAATCATGTTGTTAGACAATGGTGAACCTTCGAACTATGAAGAAGCGATGTCGGGCCCGGATTCTGACAAATGGCTGGAAGCCATGAAATCCGAGATAGGATCCATGTATGAAAACGAAGTATGGACTTTGACTGACTTGCCCGATGATCGGCGAGCCATAGAAAATAAATGGATCTTTAAGAAGAAGACAGACGCGGATGGTAATGTGACCATCTATAAAGCTAGGCTTGTCGCTAAGGGTTATCGACAAGTTCAAGGGGTTGACTATGATGAGACATTCTCTCCCGTAGCAAAGCTGAAGTCCGTCCGAATCATGTTAGCAATTGCCGCATACTATGATTATGAGATATGGCAAATGGACGTCAAAACGGCATTCCTTAACGGTTATCTTAAGGAAGAACTGTATATGATGCAGCCGGAAGGTTTTGTCGACCCTAAGAATGCTAACAAGGTATGCAAGCTCCAGCGATCCATTTATGGGCTGGTGCAAGCATCTCGGAGTTGGAACATTCGTTTTGATGAGATGATCAAAGCGTTTGGGTTTATGCAGACTTATGGAGAAGCCTGCATTTACAAGAAAGTGAGTGGGAGCTTTGTAGCATTTCTCATATTATATGTAGATGACATACTTTTGATGGGAAATGATATAGAACTTTTGGACAGCATTAAGGCCTACTTGAATAAGAGTTTTTCAATGGAGGACCTTGGAGAAGCTGCTTATATATTAGGCATCAAGATCTATAGAGATAGATCAAGACGCCTCATAGGTCTTTCGCAAAGCACATACCTTGATAAGATATTGAAGAAGTTCAATATGGATCAGTCTAAGAAGGGGTTCTTGCCTGTGTTGCAAGGTATGAAATTGAGCTCAGCTCAATGTCCGACCACGGCAGAAGATATAGAAGAGATGAGTGTCATCCCCTATGCCTCAGCCATAGGGTCTATTATGTATGCCATGCTGTGTACCATACCTGATGTAAACCTTGCCGTAAGTTTCGTAGGTAGATACCAAAGTAATCCCGGCAAGGAACACTGGACAGCGGTCAAGAATATCCTGAAGTACCTGAAAAGGACTAAGGAAATGTTTCTCGTTTATGGAGGTGACGAAGAGCTCATCGTAAAGGGTTACGTCGACGCTAGCTTCGACACAGATCTGGATGACTCTAAGTCACAAACCGGATACGTGTATATTTTGAATGGTGGGGCAGTAAGCTGGTGCAGTTGCAAGCAAAGCGTTGTGGCGGGATCTACATGTGAAGCGGAGTACATGACAGCCTCGGAGGCAGCACACGAAGCAGTCTGGGTGAAGGAGTTCATTACCGACCTAGGAGTCATACCCAATGTGTCGGGCCCGATGACTCTCTTCTGTGACAACACTGGAGCTATTGCCCTTGCCAAGGAGCCCAGGTTTCACAGGAAGACCAGGCATATCAAGCGTCGCTTCAACTCCATTCATGAAAGTGTTCAAAATGGAGACATAGAGATTTGTAAAGTACATACGGACCTGAATGTAGCAGATCCGTTGACTAAACCTCTCCCTAGAGCAAAACATGATCAACACAAGAATTCCATGGGTGTTCGATTCATCACAATGTAACTAGATGATTGACTCTAGTGCAAGTGGGAGACTGTTGAAAATATGCCCTAGAGGTAATAATAAAATGATTATTATATTTCCTTGTTCATGATAATTGTCTATTATTCATGCTTTAATTGTATTATCCGGAAATCGTAATACATGTGTGAATACATAGACCACAATGTGTCCCTAGTAAGCCTCTAGTTGACTAGCTCGTTGATCAAAAGATAGTCATGGTTTCCTGGCTATGGACATGGGGATGTCATTGATAATGGGATCACATCATTAGGAGAATGATGTGATGGACAAGACCCAATCCTAAACATAGCACAAGATCATATAGTTCGTTTGCTAGAGTTTTTCCAATGTCAAGTATCTTTTCCTTAGACCATGAGATCGTGTAACTCCCGGATACCGTAGGAGTGCTCTGGATGTACCAAACGTCACAACATAACAGGGTGACTATAAAGGTATACTACGGGTATCTCCGAAAGTGTCTGTTGGGTTGACACGGATCAAGACTGGGATTTGTCACTCCGTATGACGGAGAGGTATCTCTAGGCCCACTCGGTAATGCATCATCACAATGAGCTCAAAGTGACCAAGTGTCTGGTCACGGGATCATGCATTACGGTACGAGTAAAGTGACTTGCCGGTAACGAGATTGAACGAGGTATTGGGATACCGACGATCGAATTTCGGGCAAGTAACATACCGATTGACAACGGGAATTGTATACGGGGTTACTTGAATCCTCGACATCGTGGTTCATCCGATGAGATCATCGAGGAGCATGTGGGAGCCAACATGGGTATCCGGATCCCGCTGTTGGTTATTGACCGTAGAGCCATCTCGGTCATGTCTACATGTCTCCCGAACCTGTAGGGTCTACACACTTAAGGTTCGGTGACGCTAGGGTTGTAGAGATATGAATATGCAGTAACCCGAAAGTTTTTCGGAGTCCCGGATGAGATCCTGGACGTCAAGGGGAGTTCCGGAATGGTCCGGAGGTGAAGAATTATATATAGGAAGTGCAGTTTCGGCCATCGGGAGAGTTTCGGAGGTCACCGGTATTGTACCGGGACCACCGGAAGGGTCCCGGGGGTCCACCGGGTGGGGCCACCCATCCCGGAGGGCCCCATGGGCCAAAGTGGGGAGGGGAACCAGCCCATAGTGGGCTGGTGCGCACCCCTTGGCCCACCCCATGCGCCTAGGGTTGGGAACCCTAGGGTGGGGGGCGCCCCACCTGGCTTGGGGGGCACTCCACCCCTTGGCCGCCGCCGCCTCCCTAGGAGATCCCATCTCCTAGGGCCGGCGCACCCCCTAGGGGGCCTATATAAAGGGGGGGAGGGAGGGGGCAGCCGCACCCTTGAGTCTTGGTGCCTCCCTCTCCCCTGCTACACCTCTCCCTCTCGCAGTATAACGGCGAAGCCCTGCTGCGGTGACCCCCTGCATCCACCACCACGCCGTCGTGCTGCTGGATCTTCATCAACCTCTCCTTCCCCCTTGCTGGATCAAGAAGGAGGAGACGTCACGCTGACCGTACGTGTGTCGAACGCGGAGGTGCCGTCCGTTCGGCGCTAGGATCTCCGGTGATTTGGATCACGTCGAGTACGATTTCCTCATCCCCGTTCTTTGAACACTTCCGCGCGTGATCTACAAAGGTATGTAGATGCAATCCAATCACTCGTTGCTAGATGAACTCATAGATGGAATCTTGGTGAAACTGTAGGAAATTTTTTGTTTTCTGCAATGTTCCCCAACACACTTTTCGTCTCACGTTCCCCTACACATCTCAGCAGAACGGCCGCGCCGAGCGGATCCTTCGCACTCTTAACGACTGCGTACGCACGTTGTTGTTTCACTCCAATGTGCCCTCTTGGTTCTGGCCTGGTGCCCTCGCCACCGCCACTCTCCTAGTTAACATTAGGCCTTGTCGTCCACGCTGGAACTACACCCCACCAACTTCTTTTTGGTTCCCCTCCTTCCTACGATGGTCTTTGCATCTTCGGATGTTTGTGTTATTGTAACGCCCCGGACACACCCGCCGGTGGTCGTTACTCCTGGCGGGATCTAGATTGGCCCCACAGATCAATACTAGTCTTTTCTGTGCACTTTGTCCTCACTCGTGCGCACCCGGGAGCAACTTCCCGGTCGGTCACTCATCCTGAAATTACTCCAAGCTGAGCACGCTTAACTTTGGAATTCTTTCCGAATGGGCTTCCGAAAAAGAAGGAATTCCTTATTGATATGAGTAGTCTATCATCCTATTAAGCCAAGCTATCACATACACCCCCGCTCAGAGAACCAATGTCCTCGTCGGGCCACATGAACGTTCCCTCTTGGCACATACGTCTGTGCTTCCAGTCCAGTACATGTGCCATGCCGTGTGCCACGAACGGTCACAAACGTCATGAACAACATGACCACGCACCTGTCCGCAACCATCCATGTAACCGCGAGGGTCGGCTCTGATACCAACTTGTAACGCCCCGGACACACCCGTCGGTGGTTGTTACTCCTGGCGGGATCTAGATTGGCCCCACAGATCAATACTAGTCTTTTCTGCGCACTTTGTCCTCACTTGTGCGCACCCGGGAGCAACTTCCTGATCGGTCACCCATCCTGAAATTATTCCAAGCTGAGCACACTTAACTTTGGAGTTCTGTCCGAATGGGCTTCCGGAAAAGAAGGAATTCCTTATTGATATGAGTAGTCTATCATCCCTATTAAGCCAGGCTAACACAGTTATCCCAGCACCGCCTCCACCACACCACACAAACTCGCTCCTCGCTCCGTAGCATGTATCTTCCTAGGCTACCCCCCTAACACCAAAGGTTACCCGTGCTACGATCCCGTCTCCCACCGTGTGTACACCTCCCGACACGTGTACTTCGATGAGTGGGTTTTACCTTTTCATCAGGTACCGCCTTCTGCAGAAGACTCGACGCTCCATGATGGTGTCTCGGCTACGGACTCGGTGCAGCCCCCGGCGCGGCCTCTCCTGGCCCCGGCGCGGCTCCTGCCGGTGCGGCCTCGGCATGCCCCCTCGCGGAGGGCCCCTCTGCTGTGGCCCCCGTCGCGGGCCTCTTCGCCGCGGCCCCGGCTGCACGCCCCCGGCGCGGCCCTGCATGGCCCTGGGTGGCCCTTCGGCTACCACCCCGCGGGGTGATATGGATGGCCCCGCCCCGGCCGGTGCTACCTCCTCGGTTGGCCCCGCCACTTCAGCCGGCTCCGCTGCGACGCCGGGCGCGACGGACTCTTCCCCCCCCCCGTCCGTTGCTCCCGCCGCAGCCGACCCGCCTTCCACTGGCATGGTGACACGGTCTCACGCCGGTATCCACCGCCCCAGCACGCACTATGTTGTTGATGAGTACACGTGCGCGGTGTCGAAATCATCCTCTCCACCGTCGCCCATCCCCTCATCCGCCCACGCCGCTCTCCGTGATCCACATTGGCTCGCCGTGATGTGCGAGGAGTTTGATGCGTTGCAGCGTAACCGCACATGGCATCTTGTGCCGCGACCCCCTCATGCCAACGTCATCAGTGGCAAATGGGTGTTTCGTCACAAGACCAACACCGACGGTTCTCTCGAGTGCTACAAGGCTCGTTGGGTGGTGCGCGGTTTCCGTCAGCGCGCCGGCGTGGACTTCACCGACACCTTCGCCCTGGTCGTTAAACCGGGCACGATCCATACGGTGCTTCTGCTGGCGGTCTCCCGGGCCTGGCCAGTGCATCAGTTGGATGTCTCCAACGCGTTTCTGCATGGCCACCTCACGGAGCGGGTCTTCTGCGAGCAGCCGACTGGCTTCGTCGACGCCGAGCATCTCGACCATGTCTGCCTGCTCTCTCGGTCCCTCTATGGACTGAAGCAGGCCCCTAGGCATGGTACCAGCGTATGGCTGGGTTCCTACAGCAGCTTGGGTTTCATACAACCCACTCCGACGCGTCTATGTTCGTCTATCATCAGGGCACTGCCACCACGTACATGCTGCTCTATGTGGACGACATTATCCTGACGATATCCTTGCCTGGGCTTCTTCAGCAGCTCACGGCTCGTCTTCGCGATGAGTTTTCCCTCAAGGATCTTGGAGCGCTGCACTACTTCCTTGGCATTGAGGTCGTTCGCCGTGCTGATGGGTTCTTTCTGCATCAGCAGAAGTACGCTCATGAGCTTCTCGAGCGCGCAGGCATGCTTAATTGCAAAACCGCGTCCACGCCTGTTGACACCAAGGCGAAGGTTACTGCCTTGGAGGGTTCCCCTGCGCCAGATGCGGTGTTCTACTGCTCCATCGTCGGCGCCTTCCAGTATCTCACCCTCACTCGGCCTGACTTGCAGTATGCAGTTTAGCAGGTGTGCCTCCACATGCACTCCCCGCATGATTCCCATTGGACTCTGGTGAAGCGTATTCTTTGGTATATACGCGGCACTATAACCATGTGAATCACCCTGACAGCTTCCTCCTCCATCGACATGGTTGCCCACTCCGACGCTGATTGGGCTGGCTGCCCGGACATGCGTCACTCTACGTCAGGATATTGTGTCTACCTCGGGCCTTCGCTGATATCGTGGTCGTCCAAGCGGCAGCCCACTGTCTCTCGCTCGAGTGCCGAGGCGAAGTATCGGGCAGTGGCTAACACCGTTGCTGAGTGCTCTTGGCTCCGTCAGCTTCTCCAGGAGTTGCTCTTTGTGGTCCCCAAGGCCACGATCGTCTATTGTGACAACGTCTCCGCCGTCTACCTCGCCGCCAACCCCGTCCATCATCGCCGTATGAAGCATATTGAGCTCGACATTCACTTCGTTCGCGAGCAGGTGGCTCTCGGGAAGGTTCATGTTCTGCACGTTCCTACCACTCAGCAGTTTGCCGATGTCATGACTAAGGGACTACCGACCCCAATCTTCTAGGAGTTTTGGTCCAGTCTCTGTGTCTCCGACGACGCTTCGACTGTGGGGGGGGGGGGGGTTGAGCGTACGTTGTACAGTGCATATGTATAGGACTAGGGTCTGTACTTATACCGTTGTATCTCTCCCTCCCCCCCGTATATTTGTACATCTTGGGAGACAAGTAGAGGCCGGTCCACCCTGTACCTATATATGTGCACCATGCACACGATCAATGATTATCGATTCGTGCAATCTCATTCTTCCTAACTAACATTTCTGCCGATGCAACATCTGATAGCGAATGGGTTGCACGATCATTCTTGTGTTGGCATCCAAAGAGTTCACATTCAAAACATCTTGGCATCCTCCGCATTGACGGTGATCTTTACCTTTTTTCCTCGAGCGCGGCATTCCTCTCTTCTATCATGGTCCTCCTCTCTTCGAGCTCGAGCTTCTTGTCCGTCGCCTCCAATAACAATTTGAACCTCTCTCCCTTCTTCTCCACACCTTAATGCCCAAGCGCTTCACACATGTCTCCTCCTTCTTCACCAAGATATCCTCGAACCTCCCTGTTAGCTTGGCCGCCGCACCTTCTCGCCTCCCCCTCTCCTCCCACTTCTTTCCCCGTAAATTTCTTCTAACCTTTTTCGGCGGTTGTTCAGTTGGATTGGTAGGGTCACCTTTTTTCTAGTTGACAAGGGCACCGGTCTTGGCTATGAAAAGGTTCCACTTCGGCCGCCCATTCAACTTCAACCAATAATGCATGACGGTGAAGTTTTTCTTCTCCAACTTATTGTACACCAAACAAGCACGAGAAGTCTATAAAACAATGCATATCCGACTAGTGAGCAACAAAACAAATGCATGTCCGGCTGGTGAGCAACAAAACTATTGCATATCCAACAAGTGAGCAACAAAAGAATGCATGTTTGGCTAGTGCTCAACTTACTTGCTCGGTGATTTGTGCACCGCTAGGCCACCGTGAAATGAGATGCTTCAAGTGCCTGCAATACTTGGACATGGCCTCTTGGATGGTGTATCATCGATGGTTGAGGGACTTTCATTCATGGTTGCGGATGACCGCGTCAGAGTAGGACACGAAATGCTTGTGTTCATGGAACCATACATGAATGTTGTTCCAAAAGGTTGTGCCCTTTTGCTCTGTGCCATGGACATGATCAAGGCTAGTGTCCAACCATGCATCGCACAACAGCTCGTCCTCCCCATGTTGAAGTTTTATCTGTACCCTTCTTCTTCGGATCGTGGCTGTATCAGCGGGATCATCGTCCTCGCCGTCCTCCCCCTCCTCCTCCCCCTCCGGATGCTGCTATCCGATGGCCCAATGCTGTTGTTGTTGTGTGTCCATGCCCGTCTGGGTATAGGACCGCTGCGTGGCCATCTGGGTGTACGACTACTACTGATGGTAGTTGCTGGACTGGGTGGGATCCGAGTCTTCCACCACCCCGTCCTCATAGGCCCCTCCTCCTCCTTCGCCTCCGTCATGGATCATGTCGAGTATCTTCCTGTCTCGGTCGTCGCACTTCGGCTCCCTCGCTCTAGGCATTGCGGCGAATAGCGTGCCGCCACCCAACTACTCCCCGCCCGTCGTTCTTGCCCGAACAAGCTACGACGAAGAAAACTCGAAGAAGAGCGGCGTCATGATAACGTCGATGATGTAAGGCACCTTACCGATGGGGATTTCGAGCTGCTTGGGGGCGTAGTAGTACATAGACTTGTAATTCTCCGGCCACGACGTTGTCTGTACTGTGGGTGCGCCCATATGGCTACGTCCGCGATGACCACTGCGACCACCATGCCCAACGCCACCACCAGGACCAATGGCGGCCAACCGCTTCTTGAGCTTCTCCTCCTTTGCGGCCTTCGCTTTGATGCCGCGAGTTTGTCGTGTTGCCGCGCTGATCTTCCGGGTGAGTCCGGCACCGCCGCCGCCGCCATCTCCGATAAGTTCTCTGATGGTTCCATGCGTGGGCGGCGGAAGGAAGGAGAGGGCAGGAGAAAAGAGCAGGAATTGGGCAGAGAGCGGCAGGGAATGGAAGAAAGAGTGGGAGATTTTGGCATGGAAACAGTGTGGGATGCTACAAAAGCCAGTCTCCGCCTTCCTTTTGGGTGGGCCAGGGGGGCAGAGAGCGATGTTTCGTGTATCCGGTCTCCCGCACCCACCCTCCGTTTGGTTCCGGTTTGCGGGAGAAAACATCCACACCGCTCGACAGATCGATACAGAACGGTGTTGGATGGCTTCCGTGGTCCGGACAGCGCGGTCCGAACGGATGCAAGCGGTTTACCGGTCGCGGAGATGCCCTAAGCGCAATGGTATGCCACCCTTCTGGTTTCTCAGGGCACCTTCCACGCAGATCACCAATGGACATCGTTAAATGTTCGTGCACACATTCGAACGCGTGTGTGAACAATTGGATAGACATCGGTTATCCAATCATATGCATGAAACGTTTGCCTCTTGTTCAACAGAGAGAAGAAAAGGAACAAATGAAAAAAAATGAGTTCGTGCTGGATTCGGGACCAAGTTAGTGGTGTCCGAACGTCCACACTCCTCTAAGACTCCTCCAAGTTTATTGAAGGTTTGTGGGATTCCATTCTAGACCAGTTCGTGAACATTTGATAAATAGCGTTAGATGGTTAAGAATGTACGAACTGTCTGATCCAAACATACGAGAAAGATTTGATGAACTCGTTGGTGTGCAGCACCCAGGCCCACACAAAATCCTCTCTTTAGTTCCGCTCCAACCTCCACTCCGCTCTTCACGCCGCGTTCATGCCGATTCAGAGCAGACTTGATCGGTCACTGGCTAATGTCGGCCGAAGTTGTAGCATTCACACTGGTGCGGCGATCGAGACACACGCACCGGCCCGCTGCTCGCGTCGCGTGCACTTGCTCTCCGCACCGTGTTAATCCCTGTCCAAAGCCAACGTGATCAGACAGGTCGACAGGATAACTTCCTATCGTATTCAAGTGGGCCGACCATTCGTCCGCCTGCCCAACATTCAAGCCAGCACGGCAAACGAGATGCCAACTCCGAGTGCATTCAAGACGTCACTCCGCTTGCTCGGGCGCTCGCTATTTAAAGACCGCCGACCACGTCACAAACCCATACCCCCTCCGAGCCCCATCTCCCTCTGCCCGAGCCGCTGTCGCACCAAGTCTTCCCTTCTTCCTTCTTCGGCCTCCACGACCAATGACCAGGACCCACCGTGGGTGGTGGAAGACCCTTTTGTCGCGGCACCGCCATGAAATCATGGCTGAGGTGGACGCATGGCATGCCCATCGCGTGGCCCGCATTATATCGACGATCAGACGACGGACTCCGACAAGGAGTAGGACGTGGGACACAAACATGCCCCGTGTCCGACGTAGTTTAGGATGTGGGACATGGGTGTGCTCATGTCCGACGAAGAGTGTATACCAGGGTCGCTCACTTTTGCTATGTAAAAATAATCCTAAATGTTAATGAAAATGTTGTGTCCGCTTTTATTTGGTGCAGCGAGTGGTGACTGACTCTCCTAAAGTTTTCCGTGGACAAGTCCGGACATGTCCGTAGATATTTGGTGTGTTTTCTTGAGATATGGTGTTGGAGTGCCCTAAGGATGGCTATTATAATAGTACATTGTTCAACTTTCCTTTTATTTCTTCGTATTTATTGCATTTATCTAGGAGCACGATTAGATATAGGTTTTTACATGAGAGCCACTCTTTTTTATTTTCCCATGTCGTTTTCTTGCACATATAAACAAAAGCGTCATATATGTGTGGACTATAAACCCTTTATTATACTTGCTTTAATTAAACCAACCTATACGTGCACGCACTATGTACCGTACGCATTTACTATCTTCGTTTCAGTTTACAAGTCCTGCATGTATACTTAGGTTGTCAATTTCATCACCCTAATATAAACTATATAACACCAAACTTGTACCTATTGAAAGTAGAAACATCGAAGTTTATGTTGATATATTTTTTGTAATATATAACTTGTATTAGGTTGGTCAAATTGACGACTTAGAGATACGCGCACGTCTTGTAAACTGAGAAAGGGGTAGTATCCATGGATGGATGGATTGATTGCAGAGATCAAATAATTGGTGTTTAATACCAAGTGCTGTTTCATAGGCTCATGCATCACCGTACACTGTACTTTCGTACGAAATGCACGCCTAGCTATAGAGTACTCCGACTTTAAGTAGAAGTTGGTTATAAGTTTGGAGCGTTTAATCACCGAGCCTTCCGAAACACTCCATCAGAGTATATATCCATCTGTCCGTTCCTCTAGTTGCCGTCTTAATTCTTGCTCCCGGATTAGTTAAAGGAGGAGTGCGCGCCATTAATGGGCGCGAGCTCAAGCTAGACCAAGCAAGGTGTACTTGCTCCTGAAGCTGATGTACCTTCTTCCCTTCCCAAGTGAAAAAGGAATTGAAGGTTCTCCAAAATTACTACTGCTTTCATCCTATAACATAGCTTACAAAAATGTTTTATATTATGGGACGGAAGGAGTACTGAATAGGGTTTGGCATTTCTTTCAAGGTTGGTTGAATTTTCAGTGATTTCAATGGATACTAAAATATGTTAATCTTGAAGTTTTTCTTTTGGTCAATAATTCATCAACGTGACCGTTAGAGCTCATAAGTGCCGATGCGTAAAAAACATGAAAATATTTTGAAACAGATCACTGTACGGATTGATGATCAGATTGCTTCAATCTTGAATGTCTCGTTTTTTAAAGTTTTCCCGTGTATAGTACATATATGGTGTCCCCTGGAAGTGTACTTGTAGAGAAAACTTGAGCTGGCTAGCTGGCACTTGTTGCACATTGCAGGTCACGTTTGCATTGAAAAGGCCCAGTTGTATAATATAAACATGTAATATGTCTAGCTGACTGGAAAAAGTAAAGGCTACTTGGCAGATTAATTTCTGTTAAAAGAGTACAACAACAAACAATATGTTAGGCGTCATGTACAAGACTTCTTTATCTTTAATTAAAAATAACAACAAAGTCTTCCACCAGCACACAAAAACAGAATAAACATAACTGGTGATCTTTTCCTTCCAAAGAATCACATTTAGCAAGCAAAATTGTCAGGAAAATCAGGATCCTAGCAGAATGTTCCTGGCATATACAACCTTACATCACACAAATACTTGTTTGGTTGCCCGCATCAAAATTGTTCTCTTTGCATCCGTGACCCGATTCAGCTCGAAGAGGTAAAAACAGGCTCTGAGCCATACTCTGCAGTATCTTTGGTTGCATGCATCAAAATTGTTCTCTTTGCATCTGTGACCCAATTCAGCTCGACTAGGTAAAAACAAGCTCTGAGCCATACTCTGCAGTATCTTTGGTTGCATGCATTAGGGCAATAATTTCCCCAGCGTTTGGTTACCCGTATTTCGTGATTTTTGCCTGGGGTGTCTTTGCAACCGTTCACTTGTTCGTGACATGTGTCTGTCATTAACCATGTACTCCAGAAACCATTCCTGAGTACACATACCACTTCATCTATCAAGATAGAAGATCAACAATCCAACCACCAGGCAAAGCAACACAACATATGCAACAAAAGCAACATGGGCATGCATGATCATATATCCAAAAGGTAGCACAAGTTCGTCCTAACTAATGTGGTGTCATCCTACCACCACATCCAATAGAGGATGTAACCCTACCACCGCTAGTTCACCATCATCATCAGGAGTTAGTATATACCACCTCGTCAAAATATACACGCAAACCGTGTTTTAAAGACCTAGCTACCAAAATGTACATCATCATCATCAACATGCACGCCGTCACCATTATCAGACCTTAGTACTAGTAGTAGTGTTTGCCCAACCAGGTCCCAAGATAGAGGATCCTATGTTGCGCTTTCGTCCCAACGAGCCCAAAACAATGTGCCATATTGTCTAGCAGGTGGCTAAGAGAAACCCTCAAAGCCTGCCGACTGTAGGCAACCATGTCCATGACATGTTGTAGATGGAAGGGTGTGTTGGGAACGTAGCAGAAATTTAAAATTTTCCTACGTGTCACCAAGATCTATCTATGGAGAAACCAGCAACGAGGGGAAGGAGAGTGCATCTACATACCCTTGTAGATCGCTATGCGGAAGCGTTCAAGAGAACGGGGTTGAAGGAGTCGTACTCGTCGTGATCCAAATCACCGGAGATCCTAGTGCCGAACGGACGGCACCTCCGCGTTCAACACACGTACAGCCCGGTGACGTCTCCCATGCCTTGATCCAGCAAGGAGAGAGGGAGAGGTTGAGGAAGACTCCATCCAGCAGCAGCACAACGGCGTGGTGGTGGTGGAGGAGTGTGGTACTCCAGCAGGGCTTCGCCAAGCACCGCAAGAGACGAGGAGGGAGAGGGGTAGGGCTGCGCCAAGAAGGAGATTGAATCCTTGTCTCTGGCAGCCCAAAACCTCAAGTATATATAGGGGGAGGGGAGGGGCTGCGCCCCCACCTAGGTTTCCACCCCTAGGGGTGGCGGCCAGCCCTAGATCCATCTAGGGGGGGCCAAGGGGGGAGAGAGGGGGGCGCACCACTAGGTGGGCCTTAGGCCCATCTGAGCCTAGGGTTTGCCCCCTTCCACTCTCCCTTGCGCCTTGGGCCTTGGTGGGGGGGCGCACCAGCCCACCTGGGGCTGGTCCCCTCCCACACTTGGCCCATGCAGCCCTCCGGGGCTGGTGGCCCCACTTGGTGGACCCCCGGGACCCTCCCGGTGGTCCCGGTACGTTACCGATAAAACCCGAAACTTTTCCGGTGACCAAAACAGGACTTCCCATATATAAATCTTTACCTCCGGACCATTCCGGAACTCCTCGTGACGTCCGGGATCTCATCCGGGACTCCGAACAACATTCGGTAACCAACATTCTATTATAACCCTAGCGTCATCGAACCTTAAGTGTGTAGACCCTACGGGTTCGGGAACATGCAGACATGACCGAGACTCTCCGGTCAATAACCAACAGCGGGATCTGGATACCCATGTTGGCTCCCACATGTTCCACGATGATCTCATCGGATGAACCACGATGTCGAGGATTCGATCAATCCCGTATTCAATTCCCTTTGTCTAGCGGTATTGTACTTGCCCGAGATTCGATCGTCGGTATCCCGATACCTTGTTCAATCTCGTTACCGGCAAGTCTCTTTACTCGTTCCGTAACACATCATCCCGTGATCAACTCCTTGATCACATTGTGCACATTATGATGATGTCCTACCGAGTGGGCCCAGAGATACCTCTCCGTCACACGGAGTGACAAATCCCAGTCTCGATTCGTGCCAACCCAACAGACACTTTCGAAGATACCTGTAGTGTACCTTTATAGCCACCCAGTTACGTTGTGACGTTTGGCACACCCAAAGTATTCCTACGGTATCCGGGAGTTGCACAATCTCATGTTCTAAGGAAATGATACTTGATATTAGGAAAGCTTTAGCATACGAACTACACGATCTTTGTGCTAGGCTTAGGATTGGGTCTTGTCCATCACATCATTCTCCTAATGATGTGATCCCGTTATCAACGACATCCAATGTCCATGGTCAGGAAACCGTAACCATCTATTGATCAACGAGCTAGTCAACTAGAGGCTTACTAGGGACATGGTGTTGTCTATGTATCCACACATGTATCTGAGTTTCCTATCAATACAATTCCAGCATGGATAATAAACGATTATCATGAACAAGGAAATATAATAATAACTAATTTATTATTGCCTCTAGGGCATATTTCCAACAGTCTCCCACTTGCACTAGAGTCAATAATCTAGTTCACATCGTCATGTGATTAACACTCACAGGTCACATCGCCGTGTGACCAACATCCAAAGAGTTTACTAGTGTCACTAAACTAGTTCACATCATCATGTGATTAAGACTCAATGAGTTCTGGGTTTGATCATGTTTTGCTTGTGAGAGAGGTTTTAGTCAACGGGTCTGCAACATTCAGATCCGTATGTACTTCGATAATCTCTAGGTCATATTATAAATGCTGCTTCCATGCTCCACTTGGAGCTATTCCAAATGGTTGCTCCACTATACGTATCCGGTTTGCTACTCAGAGTCATTCATATAGGTGTTAAAGCTTGCATCGATGTAACCCTTTACGCCGAACTCTTTATCACCTCCATAATCGAGAAACATGTCCTTATTACTCCAAGGACAATTTTTGACCGCTATCTGGTGATCCACTTCTGGATCACCTTTGTACCCTCTTGCCAGACATGTGGCAAGGCACACATCAGGTGTGGTACTTAGCATGGCATACCGTATAGAGCCTATGACAAAAGCATAGGGGACGACCTTCGTCCTTCCTCTTTCTTCTGCCGTGGTCGAGCTTTAAGTCTTAACTTCATACCTTACAACTCAGGCAAGAACTCCTTCTTTGGCTGATCCATCTTGAACACCTTCAAGATCATGTCAAGGTATGTGCTCATTTGAAAGTACCATTAAGCGTTTTGATCTATCCTTATAGATCTTGATGCTCAATGTTCAAGTAGCTTAATCCAGGCTTTCCATTGAAAAACACTTTCCAAATAACCCTATATGCTTTCCAGAAATTCTACGTCATTTCTGATTAACAACATGTCAACAACATATATTTATCAGAAATTCTATAGTGCTCCCACTCACTTCTTTGGAAATAAAAGTTTCTCATAAACTTTGTATACACCCAAAATCTTTGATCATCTCATCAAAGCATACATTCCAACTCCGAGATGCTTACTCCAGTCCTTAGAAGGATTGCTGGAGCTTTGCATACTTATTAGCATCTTTCAGGATTGACAAAACCTTCCGGTTGTATCACATACAACCTTTCCTCAAGAAAATCATTGAGAAAATAATGTTTTTGACATCCTATCTGTAAGATTTCATAAACAATGCAGTAATCGCTAATATAATTCCAACAGACTCTTAGCATCGCTACGAGTGAGAAAGTCTCATCGTAGTCAACTCCTTGAACTTGTCGGAAAACATCTTAACGACAAGTCGAGCTTTCTTGATGGTGATACTTACCATCATTGTCCGTCTTCCTTTTAAAATCCATCTGTACTCAACAGCCTTACGACCATCGAGCCGTTCTGCCAAAGTCTACACTTTGTTTTCATACATGGATCCTTTCTCGGATTTTATGGCCTCGAGCCATTTATCGGAATCCGGGCCCACCATCGCTTCTCCATGGCTCGTAGGTTCATTGTTGTCTAGCAACATGACTTCCGAGAGAGGATTATGTACCACTCTGAAGTAGTACGCATCCTTGTCATCCCACGAGGTTTGGTAGTGACTTGATCTGAAGTTTCATGATCACTATCATAAGCTTCCACTTCAATTGGTGTAGGTGCCACAGGAACAACTTCCTGTGCCCTGCCACACACTAGTTGAAGAGACGGTTCAACAACCTCATCAAGTCTCCACCATCCTTCCACTCAATTCTTTCGAGAGAAACTTTTCCTCGAGAAAGGACCCGATTCTAGAAACAATCCCTTATTGCTTTCGGATCTGAGACGGGAGGTATACCCAACTGTTTTGGGTGTCCTATGAAGATGCATTTATCCGCTTTGGGTTCGAGCTTATCAGCCTGAAACTTTTTTCACATAAGCATCGCAGCCCCAAACTTTTAAGAAATGACAGCTTAGGTTTCTCTAAACCATAGTTCATACGGTGTCATCTCATCGGAATTACGTGGTGCCCTATTTAAAGTGAATGTGGTTGTATCTAATGCCTAACCCATAAACTATCGTGGTAATTCGATAAGAGACATCATGGTATGCATCATATCCAATAGGGTGCAGTTATGATGTTCGGACACACCATCACACTATGGTGTTCCAGGCTGTATTAGTTGTGAAACAATTTCCATAATGTCTTAATTCTGTGCCAAACTCGTAATTCAGATATTCATCTCTATGATCATATCATAGATATTTTATCCTCTTGTCACGACGATCTTTCAACTTCACCCTGAAATTACTTGAACCTTTCAATAATTCAGACTCGTGATTCATAAAGTAAATGTACTCAACATCTACTCAAATCATCTGTGAAGTAAGAACATAACGATATCCACTACACGCCCCGGCACTCATTGGACTGCACACATCAAAATGTATTACTTCCAACAAGTTGCTTTCTAGTTCCATTTTACTGAAAATGAGGCTTTCAGTCATCTTGCCCATGTGGTATGATTTGCATGTCTTAAGTGATTCAATATCAAGTGAGTCCAAACGGTCCATTTGCATGGAGTTTCTTCATGCATATACACCAATAGACATGGTTCGCATGTCTCAAACTTTTCAAAAAACGAGTGAGTCCAAAGATCCATCAACATGGAGCTTCTTCATGCGTTTTATACCGATATGACTTACGTGGCAGTGCCACAAGTAGGTGGTACTATCATTACTATCTTATATCTTTTGGCATGAACATGTGTGTCACTACGATCGAGATTCAATAAACCATTCATTTTAGGTGCAAGACCATTGAAGGTATTATTCAAATAAACAGAGTAACCATTATTCTCCTTAAATGAATAACCGTATTGCGATAGACATAATCCAATCATGTCTATGCTCAACGCAAGCACCAATCTCGATGGTAGAGGGAGCGTACGATATTTGATCAACCTTGGAAATACTTCCAACACATATCGTCATCTCACCTTTCAGCTAGTCTCCGTTTACTCCGTAGCTTTTATTTCGAGTTACTAACACTTAGCAACCGAACCGGTATCTAATACCCTGGTGCTACTAGGAGTACTAGTAAAGTACACATTAACATAATGTATATCCAATATACTTCTATCGACCTTGCCAGCCTTCTTATCTACCAAGTATCTAGGGTAATTCTGCTTCAGTGACCGTTCCCCTTATTACAGAAGCACTTAGTCTCGGGTTTGGGTTCAACCTTGGGTTTCTTCACTAGAGCAGCTGATTTGCCGTTTCATGAAGTACCCCTTCTTGCCCTTGCCCTTCTTGAAACTAGTGGTTTCACCAACCATCAACAATTGATGCTCCTTCTTGATTTCTACTTTTGTGGTGTTAAACATCGCGAGTATTTCAAGGATCATCATATCTATCCCTGATATGTTATAGTTCATCACGAAGCTCTAGCAGCTTGGTGGTAATGACTTCGGAGAAACATCACTATCTCATCTGGAAGATCAACTACTCGATTCAAATGATTGTTGTACTCAGACAATCTGAGCACAAGCTCAACAATTGAGCTTTTCTCCTTAGTTTGTAGGCTAAGAAAATTGTCGGAGGTCTTATACCTCTTGACGTGGGCACGAGCCTGAAATCCCAATTTCAGCCCTCGAAACATCTCATATGTTTTGTGATGTTTCAAAACGTCTTCGGTGCCTCAAATCTAAACCGTTTAACTGAACTATCACGCAGTTATCAAAATGTGTTTGTCAGATGTTCGCGACATCCACAGACGACGTTCGAGGTTCAGCACACTGAGCGGTGCATTAAGGACATAAGCCTTCTATGAAGCAATGAGGACAATCCTCAGTTTATGGACCTAGTCCGCATAATTGCTACTATCAACTTTCAACTAAATTTTCTCTAGGAACATATCTAAACAGTAGAACTGAAGCGCGGGCTACGACATAATTTGCAAAGACCTTTTGACTATGTTCAGGATAATTAAGTTCATCTTATGAACTCCCACTCAGATAGACATCCCTCCAGTCATCTAAGTGATTACATGATCCGAGTCAACTAGGCCGTGTCCGATCATCACGTGAGACGGACTGGTTATCATCGGTGAACATCTTCATGTTGATCGTATCTACCATACGACTCATGCTTGACCTTTCGGTCTCTTGTGTTCCGAGGCCATGTCTGTACATGCTAGGCTCGTCAAGTCAACCTAAGTGTTTCGCGTGTGTAAATCTGTCTTACACCCGTTGTATGTGAACGTTAGAATCTATCACACCCGATCATCACGTGATGCTTCGAAACAACGAACTGTCGCAACGGTGCACATTTAGGGGGAACACCTTCTTGAAATTATTATGAGGGATCATCTTATTTACTACCGTCGTTCTAAGTAAACAAGATGCAAAAACATGATAAACATCACATGCAATCAAATAATAGTGACATGATATGGCCAATATCATATAGCTCCTTTGATCTCCATCTTGGGGCTCCATGATCATCTTGTCACCGGCATGACACCATGATCTCCATCATCATGATCTCCATCATCGTGTCTCCATGAAGTTGCTCGCCAACTATTACTTCTACTACTATGGCTACCGGTTAGCAATAAAGTAAAGTAATTACATGGCGTTGTTCAATGACACGCAGGTCATACAATTAATAAAGACAACTCCTATGGCTCCTGCCGGATGTCATACTCATCGACATGCAAGTCGTGATTCCTATTACAAGAACATGATCAATCTCATACATCACATATCATTCATCACATTCTTCTTGGCCATATCACATCACATAGCATACCCTGCAAAAACAAGTTAGACGTCCTCTAATTGTTGTTTGCATGTTTTACGTGGCTGCTATGAGTTTCTAGCAAGAACATTTCTTACCTATGCAAAAACCACAACGTGATATGCCAATTGCTATTTACCCTTCATAAGGACCCTTTTCATCGAATCCGATCCGACTAAAGTGGGAGAGACAGACACCCGCTAGCCACCTTATGCAACTAGTGCATGTCAGTCGGTGGAACCAGTCTCACGTAAGAGTACGTGTAAGGTCGGTCCGGGCCGCTTCATCCCACAATGCCGCCGAATCAAGATTGGACTAGTAACGGTAAGCATATTGAACAAAATCAACGCCCACAACTACTTTGTGTTCTACTCGTGCATAGAATCTACGCAATAGACCTAGCTCATGATGCCACTGTTGGGGAACGTAGCAGAAATTCAAAATTTTCCTACGTGTCACCAAGATCTATCTATGGAGAAACCAACAACGAGGGGAAGGAGAGTGCATCTACATACCCTTGTAGATCGCTATGCGGAAGCGTTCAAGAGAACGGGGTTGAAGGAGTCGTACTCGTCATGATCCAAATCACCGGAGATCCTAGTGCCGAACGGACGGCACCTCCGCGTTCAACACACGTACAGCCCGGTGACATCTCCCATGCCTTGATCCAGCAAGGAAAGAGGGAGAGGTTGAGGAAGACTCCATCCAGCAGCAGCACAACGGCGTGGTGGTGGTGGAGGAGCGTGGTACTCCAGCAGGGCTGCGCCAAGCACCGCAAGAGACGAGGAGGGAGAGGGGTAGGGCTGCGGCAAGAAGGAGATTGAATCCGTGTGTCTGGCAGCCCAAAACCTCAAGTATATATAGGGGGAGGGGAGGGGCTGCCCCCCATCTAGGTTTCCACCCCTAGGGGTGGCGGCCAGCCCTAGATCCCATCTAGGGGGGCGGCCAAGGGGGGGAGAGGGAGGCGCACCACTAGGTGGGCCTTAGGCCCATCTGAGCCTAGGGTTTGCCCCCTTCCACTCTCCCTTGCGCCTTGGGCCTTGGTGGGGGGCGCGCCAGCCCACCTGGGGCTGGTCCCCTCCCACACTTGGCCCATGCAGCCCTCCGGGGCTGGTGGCCCCACTTGGTGGACCCCCGGGACCCTCCCGGTGGTCCCGGTACGTTACCGATAAAACCCAAAACTTTTCCGGTGACCAAAACAGGACTTCCCATATATAAATCTTTACCTCCGGACCATTCCGGAACTCCTTGTGATGTCTGGGATCTCATCCGGGACTCCGAACAACATTCGGTAACCACATACAAACTTCCTTTATAACCCTAGCGTCATCGAACCTTAAGTGTGTAGACCCTACGGGTTCGGAACCATGCAGACATGACCGAGACGTTCTCCGGTCAATAACCAACAGCGGGATCTGGATACCCATGTTGGTTCCCACATGTTCCACGATGATCTCATCGGATGAACCACGATGTCGAGGATTCGATCAATCCCGTATTCAATTCCCTTTGTCTAGCGGTATTGTACTTGCCCGAGATTCGATCGTCGGTATCCCGATACCTTGTTCAATCTCGTTACCGGCAAGTCTCTTTACTCGTTTCGTAACACATCATCCCGCGATCAACTCCTTGATCACATTGTGCACATTATGATGATGTCCTACCGAGTGGGCCCAGAGATACCTCTCCGTCACACGGAGTGACAAATCCCAGTCTCGATTCGTGCCAACCCAACAGACACTTTCGGAGATACCCGTAGTGTACCTTTATAGCCACCCAGTTACGTTGTGACGTTTGGCACACCCAAAGTATTCCTACGGTATCCGGGAGTTGCACAATCTCATGGTCTAAGGAAATGATACTTGATATTAGGAAAGCTTTAGCATACGAACTACACGATCTTTGTGCTAGGCTTAGGATTGGGTCTTGTCCATCACATCATTCTCCTAATGATGTGATCCCGTTATCAACGACATCCAATGTCCATGGTCAGGAAACCGTAACCATCTATTGATCAACGAGCTAGTCAACTAGAGGCTTACTAGGGACATGGTGTTGTC
This sequence comes from Triticum urartu, assembly GCF_003073215.2. Lineage (NCBI taxonomy): Eukaryota > Viridiplantae > Streptophyta > Magnoliopsida > Poales > Poaceae > Triticum > Triticum urartu. Next base: position 380,627,657 of record NC_053028.1, read on the forward strand.
TATGTATCCACACATGTATCTGAGTTTCCTATCAATACAATTCTAGCATGGATAATAAACGATTATCATGAACAAGGAAATATAATAATAACTAATTTATTATTGCCTCTAGGGCATATTTCCAATAGGGTGGACGTAGACGGGCTTGCTCCTCCTGATGGCAGATGCCATCTCCTTCACGACATCGGTCATGCTGCTAAAGACGTTGAGATCCTCTTCCATCAAGCTCTCTATCTTTCTCTTTATCTCATGAGCAGGATAGTGATCACCAACACCAGCCTTCCAAGTGCCATCAAGAATGATGGTCTCCGACTCCTGGGTGTTTGGATACTCATGCATAGGTGAACCGAGGGGCTCACTTGGGCCCATGGCATTCTTGCCGGTAGCCAGAGCCTAGGAGAATATGGTTTGCATCTGACAATAGTTATGGAAGGGAGTGTGGAAGAACTCTGCGTCCTTGGGCTGGTCATAAGAAAGAAAGACAACATTGTTAGTCATGTTTGGCATGTTGGAGAAGTGAGACAAGTCTATGTTAGCTAATCGAGACGTGGCCTTGTTAGTCCTCTGCCTTCAATAGGATCAAGAAGGTTTCCTAATCCATTGTGTGTCGCTAAGGTCTCTGAGCTTGAGATCCATATGTCTCTCCACTTCCTAAGCTGGTTGTAGACCTGGGCTGAGGTCACCTATGTGCTACAAAACTCAAAGACCTGCTTGGCAATAGAGTTGAGCTGCACCTCCTCGAACCCTTGTCAATCTTCACCCCATTGGAGATGATCTCACAAATCTTGTTAAGCACGAATGTGGATAGAAAGCTAGCCATTTCATTGTGTTCCCTTCCCAGCCCCCAGCCCTAATTGGTGCCTTTGCAGCCTTAGTAGCTGGCACAAGCATCGACGCCACTAAGGACGGTTGCACAATGGGGCCCTCAAACACATCTGAATCAGGATGCATCTGCTCGGATAGCGGATGGAAGTCCTCGACATGGGAGGAACATAACTGACTCTCAGATGGAACAATGGCCTAACTAAGGTCATTGTTTTTCATGTCCTACGATGGTTAGCATCAGGACTACTGAACAAAGACAACGCGTGCTACACATGAACTGATCTTCAAGCTCAACACACTAGCACATCTAGCGAACTAGCATTGACTGGTCGAAGTTCAATAGACTACCACATCTACCTATCTACCATACCGATATAGCATCATACAACACATTGCCTGCTATCAATCATTGAAACCGACATGGAAAACAATATGAGCATCATCAATCCGGCAAAGCAGAAACTAGCATGCTACTAGAACGACATAACCTACCATCCTACCTGCAAATCTACTCCTACCACATGCTGATAGATCTAAGGCTGAATGAGTACGGAGTGATTTAACTTACAACCATTAGAGGGGCAAGGAGGAGGCACGTAACATCTTGGAGAAGGGGGTAAAAGAATCGCCGTCGCCGATAACTGCCACCCGAAAAAGCTACGCCACTTACTTGCTTGTCGGTGGAGAATCCGCCCAGAACAGAGAGCTTAAAGGGAGTCAAATGGTGGCATGACTTTCAGCGGTGAGCCAAATAGGGTTAAATTGGGCGACCGAATCAACGGGAGGTGACTCAATACCGTTTTCCGGAATGCTCGCATGAACTCGACGCTGCATGCCGAGAACTCGGATGAGAGGACACACTCAATTTAACAGTTGCCAACGGGCCTAACTGAAAGGTGCTTCAAGTTTCGTATAAACCATGATTTCAGTGCAAACAAGACAACCAAAGAGGTCAAAATCGTAGCCCGAGGAAACAATCCCAAGTGTTTTGAGCTACATGCTGGGATGCAAGCAAACGGGTCTTGTGCATGCCGTCCACTTTGCATTCTTTTTTTCGATTCGTGCGTGTCGGTCCGCTCTGCATCCCTAACTACCATCCTGTCCTATTTCATTAGTCCTCATTGTATTTTGTGCCAAATTTTGATCAAAGATTTAACCAATAAAATGTTAATTCATGTCATAAAAAATTATATCATTGCATTCATATTTACATATAGTTTCCGATCATATTACTTTTGATAACATATATTAATATTTTATTAGTTAAATTTATGATAAATTTTTTTAACATAAAATATGAAGGGTACCGATAAATCAGGACGGAGGTAGCAGGTGTCTCGTGGTACTACTTGCTTGGACCAGTCATATTGTGATTTGACGTGATGATGGCACTACGGGCATTTGATTGTGTTTGGTGCTGCATGGTGGGAACGCATCGGTCAATTTATGGGTAATAAACTACTAACAAGCAATCAACAAGAACGGCTTACACTGAGACGGAGGAGCGTATTTTCACTCCCTTGCCACTCCAATGATTGACTGAAAGCATCCCCTAATGCAATGCTATCTTCTTTTTTCCTTTCTAGAAAACACTTAAATATTTCCTCCTTTTTGCTACCACAGTAGGTCCACCAAACTGTCGGTGGTGGCATCTCCCCAAAGCCTTTCAATCCTGGAGTTTCTTTTATTTTTTGCCTTTAGATTTTTGGCTTTTTTCACTCTGTTAGGAGTCTACACATAACTATCAACATCAGTCTTATGTAATCGGGCGCTGCTCTGCGCCGGTCGACCGGCCGAGTCGCTCCGCCGGTCCTTCCTTGTCCATGTAATCGGGCGCTGCTCTGCGCCGGTCGACCGGCCGAGTCGCTCCGCCGGTCCTTCCTTGTCCATTGGATGCGTCCATCTTCGTAAACATTGAATCTGGTTTCGTCATGCAAAATTGAACCCACTGAACGTGTATAAAACTGAACCCGCTGAACACATGCAAAAACTGAACCTGTGTGCTCAGCCCGCATGGAACGGGCTGTCATTGCCATGCCCATGCCTCATAGCTTTGCTCGTTGACTCGCAACACCCAGCTTCCATGAATGCCCTGTCCACCTTGCAGTTCATCGTAGCTGCCTTGCATCGCCGTGGAAACTTGCCATCGTCGCCTCGCGAGCACTTCGTCATCCGGCAAACACGCTGTTGGCGCCATGCGTCGATGCTTTGCTCGTCGACTCGCGGTGCCCCGGCTCCCGTGAATGCCCGTCCACCGTCCCAGCTCGTCGTCGCCGCCATGCATCATTGTTGCAACTCGCCGTTGTTGCCTCCCACAAAAAGCTCATTGTAACATGGCCCGTGCTGGTCCCAGTAAATCGTCTTGCCGGTCGCAGCTTGCCGTCTCGCCAGTCCCAGCAAATCATCTCCCCGATCCCAGCAAATAATCACCAGAAATTCTCAGCGACAAACAATCACGCCGGTCGCAGCAAAAATGTCATCGGTCCCAGCAAAAAAAATGGCTCACCATCGCCGGGACGCCACAAAAAATCTCACCGGTCGCCCGTCACAATGAAAATTCTCGCCGGTTCCAACAAAAATGATCACCGGCTCCAGCGACGTAGCAAATATTCTCGCTGGTCCAAGCAAAACAACTCGTCATTTGTAGCAAAATAAGTTCGCCATCGTGCGTAGCAAAAAATCAGGGTGGTCACAACAAACGATTTGTTTGTTGTAGCAAAAAAAAAAAATTGTTGTTGCCGGTAGCATAAAAAATACACACAGGTCCCAGCAAAACTACTCACTGTTGTAGCAAAAATGCCCTGCCATCGCAGGTTGTAGCAAAAATTCACACTGGTCCTAGTAAAACAACTCGCCGGTTGTAGCAAAAATGTCCTGCTGTCACAGATCGTAGCAAAAATTCACACCGGTCCCAGCAAAATGACTCGCCGGTTGTAGCTCGATATCATGCCGGATGCAACACGTCAACACTGCTAGTAGCAAAAACAAGGACGTCTTCGCCGTCGCCGCCGTCTGTGTCCTTGTGAGTGGTTGTAACAAATATCAACATCGGTTGTAGCAAAACACGACAACGCTTGCAACAAAAATGGCATTGCCGCAGTCGGTGTCCTCGTGAATGGTTGTAGCAATTGTCAACATGGTAGCAGCAAAAAATGACACCAGTTGCAGCAAAAGGCCCAACACAGCCGTCATATGTCTCGATTCGTCATCAATGGTTGTCACAATCATCGATGCCGGCCGGAGCAAAAACGCCAACTATTGCAGCAAAAAACTTAGGTGGTTCCAGCAAAAAGTTATGTTCGTGTGTTCCATCATCTATTTGGCATGCATGGTTCATCTATGCAACAACACGGCTGTGGTTCTTCCAGCAAAAATCAATCAGCCGGTTCTAGCAAATTCTCGTCATCGGTTAGGGAGGTGATTGGATGGTGATTGCCGGCGATGCGGTGCGAGGTAGCAGATGAACAGGAGAGAGAGAAGAGATGCATGAAGAAGGCAGAAAAGTCTACAATGAATCGGTGGTCGTCGATAAAAAAAGTGAGCGATGGGGTGCGTGGGTGGGTCCTAGACGTGGCCTAATTGATTCTAGAAAAAGATGTGGCCTGACTAGCCTGTGCATCACGAGGGGTTAGTTGTGCGCCACAGGATTTGGATCGATCCCCCGCGCGGCTTGCGCGAGTCCGGCGCGGCGTTCGGCCAGCGCACCGGCTGCAAACACTTTCCTATGTAATCGGCGACTGGGTTAACCGTTTTTACCTTCTTCTGTCGAAATCATTTCTGACCCCACATACTTCTGATGATCTATACTACCATCATTCTTCTCTAGGGCACACAGACCAACTAGAGTCGCCGTATCGGCTTAATCAGTATAAATAATGATTAATATTACGATTTTGATTGAAAAGACCACTCTAATAGAGTTGTCATGTGCCCCAGTCAATCGTGTGAACCTACAAAATCGTAGAGGCACACAGGTACAGAAACGTCTCTGGCCATCGATTTGTGCTGTGATCCGAACACAAGTTGACAACTAAGGCTGTGTTTGGTTTGAGGGACATGGTAGGATGGTTATGGGTATCCCATCCAGCTGGCTAAGGATAGCCATTTTTTATGTTTGGTTGGAGGATGATGTTAGCCCATATTTTGTTTGGTTTGGAGAATGTATCATGTTTTTTTTTGCATAGCCATTTTTGTATACTTTGCTATCAAAATACGTTCTTTTCATCATATCTCTTCCATCAATTGGGGCATATGCAACTCCCAGCACCATGCGACTCACGTACACAGCGGGCGTGTTTGGTTGCCCGCGTCGAGCCCTACCAGGCCCGCGCGGGAAGGAAGAGGTCTGTTTGGTTGCCTGGTTTCACTATTGGGTCTGTATCGCACGCTTCTCAAAGCAGCCCAGAGCATGGCTCGCTGAAAATGCTCGGATCGGCAGTTTCTCGCGAGCCAAGCTGAGACCAGCGTGAGGTCGCACGGGCGAGGGGGATGGGAAATCTGGTGCGCCGTCCAGGCGGCAAAACTAGTCTCACCCCCTTTCTACTCGCTCACCCATAGCCACTTTCTTCCCTACTGCCTCACCACCAGTAGCGGCTGCGATTTCAGATCTGCGCAAGAGGCAGCGGCGGCGTTTGCGGTGGATCTGGTGCTTCCCTTGCTATTGGCCACCATATGGTCAACCTTGTCTGTGCCATGGCTCCCCCTACGCCGTCCTCGTCTCGGATGCCGGTAAGAAGCACCCCTCCTCCCTTTGTTAGGTCGGTGGTTAGGCCATTAGGCAAGGTGTAGGATCGATTTCCCACTGAACGAACTGTCGATGTCGACTAGGTTATGAACGCACAGATGAGGCTGATAATTCAGGCAGCGACACTGATAAGTGTGATTCAGGCATGGGTCATGTTCATGCACCAAAGAGCTGTTCATCGTGTTGGGAGACCTTCGATCCGCTATGGTCCAATGTTTATCCGGGAACAGGAGAGGATCCAAAATCTGAACTACATCTACAACTGCAATGACGTCGAGGCTTTGTGGATGCTTCGAATAAAAAGAGTCGAGACCTTCAGGAGCAGAGTGCTGCTACAAGATAACATCAACACCACTTTGGAAGAGCAAGTGGCCATGTTTCTCCATGTTGTTGGCCATAACCAGAGGTTCAGGGTCATTCACAACACGTTCAGGAGATCAATGGAGACCATCTCTAGGTACTTCAAGCAGGTGTTTTTTTGCTGTTGGGGAGCTTAGAGGAGAGATGATTACGAGTCCATTGCTACCTCTTGAGCACTGTGTTGGTTTTCCCTTGAAGAGGAAAGGGTGATGCAGCAAAGTAGAGTAAGTATTTCCCTCAGTTTTTGAGAACCAAGGTATCAATCCAGTAGGAGGCCACACGCAAGTCCCTCGTACCTACACAAACAAATAAGAACCTCGCAACCAACGCGATAAAGGGGTTGTCAATCTCTTCACGGTCACTTACGAGAGTGAGATCTGATAGAGATAATAATGATAAGATAAATATTTTTGGTATTTTTATGATATAGATTCAAAGTAAAGATTGCAAAATAAAATAGATTGGAAACTTATATGATGGAAAATAGACCCGGGGGCCATAGGTTTCACTAGTGGCTTCTCTCAAGATAGCATAAGTATTACGGTGGGTGAACGAATTACTGCCGAGCAATTGATAGCAAAGCGAATAATTATGAGAATATCTAGGCATGATCATGTATATAGGCATCACGTCCGCGACAAGTAGACCGACTCCTGTCTGCATCTACTACTATTACTCCACACATCGACCGCTATCCAGCATGCATCTAGAGTATTAAGTTCATAAGAACAGAGTAACGCATTAGGTAAGATGACATGATGTAGAGGGATAAACTCAAGCAATAGGATATAAAACCCATCTTTTTATCCTCGATGGCAACAATACAATACGTGTCGTTTCCCTTTCTGTCACTGGGATCGAGCACCGCAAGATTGAACCCAAAGCTAAGCACTTCTCCCATTGCAAGAAAGATCAATCTAGTAGGCCAAACCAAACTGATAATTCGAAGAGACTTGCAAAGATAACCAATCATGCATAAAAGATTTCAGAGAAGAATCAAATATTGTTCATAGATAGACTTGATCATAAACCCACAATTCATCGAATCTCGACAAACACACCGCAAAAAGAGTTACATCGAATAGATCTCCAAGAAGATCGAGGAGAACTTTGTATTGAGATTCAAAGAGAGAGAAGAAGCCATCTAGCTACTAACTATGGACCCAAAGGTCTGCAGTAAACTACTCACACATCATCGGAGGGGTCATGGAGTTGATGTGGAGGCCCTCTGTGATTGTTGCCCCCTCTGGCGGAGCTCCGGAAAAGGTGCCAAGATGGGATCTCTTGGGTACAGAAGGTTGCAACGGTGGAAATAGGGTTTCGTGGTGCTCCTAGATGTTTTCGGGGTATGTGAACATATATAGGAGGAAGAAGTAGGTCGGTTGAGCCACGAGGGGCCCTCGAGGGGGAGGGCGCGCCCAGAGGGGTAGGCGCGCCCCCTGCCTCATGGACGCCTCGCTCGTTTCTTGATGTCCACTCCAAGTCCTCTGGATCACGTTTGTTCCAAAAATCACGCCCCCAAAGGTTTCATTCCGTTTGGACTCCGTTTGATATTCCTTTTCTGCGAAACACTTAAATAGGCAAAAAAACAGCAATTTGCACTGGGCCTTGGGTTAATAGGTTAGTCCCAAAAATAATATAAAAGTGTAAAATAAAGACCATTAAACATCCAAAATAGAATATATAATAGCATGGAACAATAAAAAATTATAGATACGTTGGAGACGTATCAAGCATCCCCAAGCTTAATTCCTGCTCGTCCTTGAGTAGGTAAATGATAAAAACAGAATTTTTGATGTGGAATGCTTTCTAGCAAGTTCTTCAATGTATTTTTCTCTATTGTGGCATGAATGTTCAGATTCAAAAGATTCACGATTCAAGATTATTGTTGACATTGAAATAGTAATACTCCAAGTATGCTAATCAAGCAATTATGTCTTATCAAAATACCATAGCCAAAGAAAACTTATCCCTACAAAATTATATAGTTTGGCCATGCTTCATTTTCGTCACACAAAATGCTCCCATCATGCACAAACCCCGATGACAAGCCAAGCAATTGTTTCATACTTAGCCTTTTCAAACTCTTTCAACTTTTACGCAATATATGAGCGCGAGCCATGGACATAGCACTATGGGTGGAATAGAATATGATGATTGAGGTTGTGTGAGAAGACAAAAAGGGAGAAAGTCTCACATTGACGCGGCTAATAAATGGGCTATGGAGATGCTCACCGATTGATGTCAATGCAAGGAGTAGGGATTGCCATGCAAAGGATGCACTAGAGCTATAAATATATGAAAGCTCATCAAAGAAACCAAGTGGGTGTGCATCCAACTTGCTTGCTCACGAAGACCTAGGGCATTTGAGAAAGTCCATCATTGGAATATACAAGCCAAGTTCTATAATGAAAAATTTCCACTAGTATATGAAAGTGACAAAATAAGAGACTCTCTATCATGAATATCATGGTGCTACTTTGGGCCTTCTTTTCCTTTTTTATGGACTCTTTTTTTCGTCCGGAGTCTCATCCCGACTTGTGGGGGAATCATAGTCTCCATCATACTTTCCTCACATGGGACAATGCTCTAATGATGATCATCACACTTTTATTTACTTACAACTCAAAAATTACAACTCGATACTTAGAACAAAAATTCCTGAACTGGTTTCGGGATAAGTAGGAGCAGATGACATCCTTCGCTATGATGTCAAGTCGAGTGTACTTGTGAATACCATCAGCTTCCGCCATCTTGTGGAGATCAGTAACACCAATCTCAGTGACCGTCCACAGCTCGCTGCCAATTGCCATGAGGCGCTTCTTCATCATGGCCTTCCACTTGGGATAATCATGCCCGTCAAAGATGGGGCAAGCCACTTTCTTCATTCCTGCGGTCGACATAACTAAAACTCTAGGCGGTTAAACCAAGATCACACACTACAAGGGAGTACCTTGCTCTGATACCAACTGAAAGTGCGTTATATCGACTAGAGGGGGGTGAATAGGCGATTTCTACAAATTCGTCACTGAGGAATTTCAGGGTGAGGAAATTCCTAAGCAACGAACTACTTAGCAGCGGAATAAGTACTCAGATGCAAGCATAACAGAGTAGTAGCACAGTCATCATGATGAAATGAAAACAAGCATAGAGTACAAGTAGCGTAAACACATGATAAGAAGGCTGAAGACAAGGTGACTAGAGAAATAGGATTGAGGAAATTGAGAAAGTCTTCAGTCAAAGTCTTCAAACGGTAATGATCAAGTACTTCAGCATATGAATGAGGAAATGAAAGGGTTGAGGAAATAGAACCAGTAGCTCGGTGAAGACAGTGATTTGGTAGACCAGTTCCAACTGCTGTGACAGTTGTACGTCTGGTTGAAGCGGCTAGGTATTTAAACCTGATGACACACAGTCCCGGACACACAGTCCTCACCGTATCCTCCTTGAGCTAAGGTCACACAAACCTCGCCCAATCACTCATGGTAAGTCTTCAAGTGACTTCCAAACCTTCACAGACTCGGTCACTTGGCAATCCACAATTTCCTCTTGGATGCTCTACACCATGACTCCTAACCATCTAGAGGATGCACGGTCCTCAAAGGTAACAAGCATCGGTTCCACACAGGAACAATCTCTTTAGTGACACTCAATCACTTTGGGTTTGTAGGTTTTTGGGTTTTGGGTTGTCCTCACTTGATGATTTTGGCTCAAAGTCCTCGGAGGATGGGATGCTCTCAATGACAAGTGCCAGTTTCTCTCGGAGCAGCCAACCAGCTACTGGTTGTAGGGGGTGGCTATTTATAGCCTAGGGAGCAGGCCGACACAATAACACATAAACGCCCTTCAATGATATGACTGTTAGGTGGGTAGATATTTTGGGACAGCTGGCGCATAGCACAGCAACGGTCGGAAATTTGACTATCAAATTCCTTAGGGCTATCATGTTCCTCACTTGTAGGCAATTCGCACTGGCGAATTCCTAACTCCTTAGTCAGAACAATTTTCTCAGAGAGCAGAAGATCTTCGTCTCTGTCACTGAAGAAATTTACTGAACTGTATGAGATTTCCAATGGCTTCACTCGAAAGGATTGGGTAGGTGTAGGATTTTGAGATGAGCATCACTTGGAAACTTTTCCTTAGTTTTACCTCGACCCCCTTTAACAGTACGGTGTTTCTTATGACTCAAGAAAGAGAAATCGAAACTACAAAAACAAAAGTCTTCACGCTTCATATTCCTCGAATAAATATCAAGTCTTCAGGATCACACCAAATTCTTCACTTTCAAAGTCTTCAGAAAGCCAAAGTATTCAGTTGAAGACATTCATTTTTAGGGGTAGACTTTCTCTGGAAATATCTAACTCCTCATAGACTTATAGACCTGTGTACACTAACAAACGCATTAGTCCCTTAACCTATAGGTCTTCAATACACCAAAATCACTAATGGGCACTAGATGCACTTACAGTTAGCTTCGGCCATGGTGTGGAGGCATTTGACAATGACGCTTGGAAGAACAAAAAGTTGGAGTGGGCAGAGGCAATGTGGCTTAACAGAGGTCTGTGCAGGATTTGAAGAAGAGGAAGAAGCAGCAGCAACAACAGAAGCAGAAGCAAAAGTAGAATAAGAGGAAGATGAAGAGGAAGATCTGGTAGCAGGAACACCGATGAACTATACCCTATTTAGTGAATGGCTCTTAATAATTTGTTCTATCATTTGATAGTAGTTAGGATGAACTATCATTTGTTTAACTAGCTGGTACTATATGTTAAAATTGTGTGTGGTAAGGTCACCAGTAGTTAGAAGTGATGACAACACCTTATGCAGGTTGCAACCAAACACCATTTCATATGTGCACCTAATGCAATGCGGGCAACCAAACGCCGGGCCAAAAATGGTTGTCTCATACAACTAAGATACATGCAGGACACCAAACTATGTGCATCTGTGGTCTTTTTGCCTGCATCCCCTCAAACCAGCTCACTAGAGCCAGGCTCGATTGGCAATGTAACCAAACACGCTCAACATGTACACCATGCTCACCTCCTCGTATACAGCGTACACCATTGGCCGGCCGCATACATAGAATACAGCCACCCACGTGCACCGCGTATGGATGTACAACATCGGCCGTCCGCCCACAAATACAGCCGCCCACAAGCTTACAAGATCGACCGTCCATGTACAAATACAACAACGGTTGCCCGCGTACAGCGTACACCATCTAGGGTGCCCATGCACGCAGCTCACTCACACGACACACGCACACACGCGTAGATCACTCACACCAAGTACACGGACGCCCATGCATTTGTTTTGCGAACGTCAGAGTATCTACAACCAGACCTCTCAAACCCGCCTCATACACCTGGACGAGCCGCCCGGTCACTGCCCGGTCATGATTCTTTGATCCAGACGACCTCCTCAAACATCCGGGCTGACCGACACCCTCTATATCCAGCCCAAATATGGAGCGGATATGGGGGCGCCCAGACATGCCCGCCACGTCGGCCTGACGGCGTGGCTCCACACGGACTTGCTGGGAAACCTGACGGTCCGACAGGCGTCTTGACCGTCGACGCGGTGTGACCGCCGCGTGGCCCCGTTCCTGGTCGCCGCCCGAGGCCGTAATCGGCTATTTACGCCGGCTAGCGCCCCCAGCCCTAGCACATCCGCCTCTTCCCTCCCTCCGCCACTGATACGTCTCCAACGTATCTATAATTGTTGATTGTTCCATGTTGTTATATTACCAATCTTGGATGTTTTATAATAATTTTGTAGTCATTTTATATCATTTTTTGGTACTAACCTATTGACATAGTGCCAAGTGCCAGTTGCTGTTTTTTGCATGTTCTTTACATCGCAGAAAATCAATACCAAACGTGTTGGGGAACGTAGTAATTTCAAAAAAAATCCTACGCACACGCAAGATCATGGTGATGCATAGCAACGAGAGGGAAGAGTGTTGTCTACGTACCCTCGTAGACCGTAAGCGGAAGCATTATGACAACGCTGTTGATATAGTCGTACGTCTTCACGATCGATCGATCCTAGCACCGAAGGTACGGCACCTCCGTGATCTGCACACGTTTGGCTCGGTGATGTCCCACAAACTCATGATCCAGTAGAGTGTCGAGGGAGAGCTTCGTCAGCACGACGGCTGATGAGGATGATGATGATGCTACCAGAACAGGGCTTCGCCTAAGCACTGCTACGATATGATCGAGGTGGATTATGGTGGAGGGGGCACCGCACACGGCTAAGAGATCAATGATCAACTTGTGTGTCTATGGGGTTCCCCCTCCCCCATATATAAAGGAGTGGAGGAGGGGGAGAGGGCCGGCCTCATAGGCGCGCCCCAAGGGGAGTCCTACTCCCACCGGGAGTAGGATTCCCCCTTCCCTAGTTGGATTAGGAGAGAAGGAAGAAGGAAGGAAAGGGGGGCCCGACCCCCTTCCCAATTCGGATTGGGCTTGGGGGGACCCCTCCTTTGCTCCCTTCTCCTCTCTCTCACTATGGCCCCGTAAGGCACATATACCTCCCGGGGGGTTCCGGTAACCTCCCGGTACATCGGCAAATGTCCGATCTCACCCGAAACCATTCCGATGTCCAAATATAGTCGTCCAATCTATCGATCTTTATGTCTCGACCATTTCGAGACTCCTCGTCATGTCCGTGATCATATCCGGGACTCCGAACTACCTTCGGTACATCAAAACACATAAACTCATAATACGATCGTCACCGAACGTTAAGCGTGCGGACCCTACGGTTTCGAGAACTATGAGGACATGACCGAGACATGTCTCCGGTCAATAACCAATAGCGGAACCTGGATGCTCATATTGGTTCCTACATATTCTATGAAGATCGTTACCAGTCAAACCACATAACGATATACGTCGTTCCCTTTGTCATTGGTATGTTACTTGCCCGAGATTTGATCGTCGGTATCTCAATACCTAGTTCAATCTCGTTACCGGCAAGTCTCTTTACTCGTTCTGTGATGCTACATCCCGTAACTAACTCATTAGCTACATTGCTTGCAAGGCTTATAGTGATGTACATTACCGAGAGGGCCCAGAGATACCTATCCGACAATCGGAGTGACAAATCCTAATCTGGATCTATGCCAACTCAACAAACACCATCGGAGACACCTATAGAGCACCTTTATAATCACCCAGTGTTCCTTAGGTATTCGGGAGTTGCATGATCTCATAGCCATAGGAACATGTATAAGTTATGGAGAAAGCAATAGCAACAAACTAAATGATCATCGTGCCAAGCTAACAGAGGGGTCAAGTCAATCACATCAGTTTCTAATGATGTGATCCCGTTAATCAAATGACAACTCATGTCTATGGTTAGGAAAGATAACCATCATTGATTCAACGAGCTAGTCAAGTAGAGGAAAACTAGTGACACTCTGTTTGTCTATGTATTCACACATGTACTAAGTTTCTGGTTAATACAATTCTAGCATGAATAATAAACATTTATCATGATATAAGGAAATATAAATAACAACTTTATTATTGCCTCTAGGGCATATTTCCTCCAGTATCCCACTTGCACTAGAGTCAAAACTCTAGATTACATTGTAATGATTCTAACACCCATGGAGTCTTGGTGCTGATCATGTTTTGCTCGTGAGAGAGGCTTAGTCAACGGGTCTGCAACATTCAGATCCGTATGTATCTTGCAAATCTCTATGTCTCCCTCCTTGACTTGATCGCGGATGGAATTGAAGCGTCTCTTGATGTGGTTGGTTCTCTTGTGAAATCCAGATTCCTTTGCCAAGGCAATTGCACCAGTATTGTCACAAAAGATTTTCATTGGACCCGATGCACTAGGTATGACACCTAGATCGGATATGAAATCCTTCATCTAGAATCCTTCATTTGCCTCTTCCGAAGCAGCTATGTATTCTGCTTCACGCGTAGATCCCGCCACGACGCTCTGCTTGGAACTGCACCAACTGACAGCTCCACCATTTAATAAAAAACACGTATCCGGTTTGTGATTTAGAGTCATCTGGATCAGTGCCAAAGCTTGCATCGACGTAACCGTTTACAATGAGCTCTTTGTCACCTCCATATACGAGAAACATATCCTTAGTCCTTTTCTGGTATTTTAGGATATTCTTGACCGCTGTCCAATGATCCACTCCTGGATTACTTTGGTACCTCCCTGCTAAACTAATAGCAAGGCACACATCAGGTCTCGTACACAACATTGCATACATGATAGATCCTATGGCTGAAGCATAGGGAACACCTTTCATTTTCTCTCTATCTTCTGCAGGGGTCGAGCATTGAGTCTGACTCAACTTCACACCTTGTCATACAGGAGAAAACCCTTTCTTTGCCTGATCCATTTTGAACTTCGTCAAAACTTTATCAAGGTATGTGGTTTTTGAAAGTCCAATTAAGCATCTTGATCTATCTCTATAGATCTTGATGCCCAATATATAAGCAGCTTCACCGAGGTCTTTCATTGAAAAATTCTTATTCAAGTATCCTTTTATGCTATTCAGAAATTCAGTATCATTTCCAATCAACAATATGTCATCTACATATAATATCAGAAATGCTACGGAGCTCCTACTCACTTTCTTGTAAATACATGCTTCTCCAAAAGTCTATATAAAACCATATGCTTTAATCACACTATCAAAGCGTATATTCCAACTCCGAGAGGCTTGCACCAGTCCATAAATGGATCGCTGGAGCTTGCACGCTTTGTTAGCACCTTTTGGATCAACAAAACCTTCTGGTTGCATCATATACAACTCTTCTTTAAGATATCCAATAAGGAATGCAGTTTTGACATCCATTTACCAAATTTCATAATCATAAAATGCGGCAATTGCTAACATGATTCGGACGGACTTAAGCATAGCTATGGGTGAGAAGGTCTCATCGTAGTCAACTCCTTGAACTTGTCGAAAACCTTTTGCAACAAGTCGAGCTTTGTAGACAATAATATTACCGTCAACGTTAGTCTTCTTCTTGAAGATCCATTTATTTTCTATGGCCTGCCGATCATCGGGCAAGTCAACCAAAGTCCATACTTTGTTCTCATACATGGATCCCATCTCAGATTTCATGGCCTCAAGCCATTTTGCGGAATCTGGGCTCATCATCGCTTCCTCATAGTCCGTAGGTTCGTCATGGTCAAGTAACATGACTTCCAGAATAGGATTACCATACCACTCTGGTGCAGATCTTACTCTGGTTGACCTACAAGGTTCGGTAGTAACTTGATCAGAAGTTTCATGATCATCATCATTAGCTTCCTCACTTACTGGTGTAGGAATCACTGGAATTGATTTCAGTGATGAACTACTTTCCAATAAGGGAGAAGGTACAATTACCTCGTCAAGTTCTACTTTCCTCCCACTCACTTCTTTCGAGAGAAACTCCTTCTCTAGAAAGGATCCATTCTTAGCAATGAATATCTTGCCTTCGGATCTGTGATAGAAGGTGTACCCAATAGTCTCCTTTGGGTATCCTATGAAGACACATTTCTCCGATTTGGGTTCGAGCTTATCAGGTTGAAGCTTTTTCACATAACCATCACAGCCCCAAACTTTAAGAAACTACAACTTGGGTTTCTTGCCAAACCACAGTTCATAAGGTGTCGTCTCAACGGATTTAGATGGTGCCCTATTTAACGTGAATGCAGCTGTCTCTAAAGCATAACCCCAAAATGATAGCGGTAAATCAGTGAGAGACATTATAGATCGCACCATAGCTAATAAAGTGCGGTTACGACGTTCGAACACACCATTACGTTGTGGTGTTCCAGGTGGCGTGAGTTGCGAAACTATTCCGCATTGTTTCAAATGAAGTACAAACTCATAACTCAAATATTCACCTCCACGATCAGATCATAGAAACTTTATTTTCTTGTTACGATGATTTTCCACTTCACTCTGAAATTCTTTGAACTTTTCAAATGTTTCAGACTTATGTTTCATTAAGTAGATATACCCATATCTGTTCAAATCATCTGTGAAGGTGAGAAAATAACGATATCCGTCGAGAGCTTCAATGTTCATTGGACCACATACATCAGTATGTATGATTTCCAATAACTCTGTTGCTCGCTCCATTGTTCCGGAGAACGGAGTTTTAGTCATCTTGCCCATGAGGCATGGTTCGCAAGTACCAAGTGATTCATAATCAAGTGATTCCAGAAGTCCATCAGAATGGAGTTCCTTCATGCGCTTTACACCGATATGACCTAAATAGCAGTGCCACAAATAAGTTGCACTATCATTATCAACTCTGCATCTTTTGGCTTCAATACTATGAACATGTGTATCACTACTATCAAGATTTAGTAAAAACTAGACCACTCATCAAGGGTGCATGACCATAAAAGAAATTACTCATATAAATAGAACAACCATTATTCTCTGATTTAAATGAATAACCGTCTCACATCAAACAAGATCCAGATATAATGTTCATGCTCAACGCTGGCACCAAATAACAATTATTTAGGTCTAAAACTAATCCCGAAGGTAGATGTAGAGGTAACGTGCCGACGGCGATCACATCGACTTTGGAACCATTTCCCACGCGCATCGTCACCTCGTCCTTAGCCAATCTTCGCTTAATACATAGCCCCTGTTTCGAGTTGCAAATGTTAGCAACTGAACCAGTATCAAATACCCAGGCACTACTGCGAGCATTAGTAAGGTACACATCAATAACATGTATATCAAATATACTTTTCACTTTGCCATCCTTCTTCTCCGCCAAATACTTGGGGCAGTTCCACTTCCAGTGACCAGTTCCATTGCAGTAGAAGCACTCAGTCTCAGGCTTAGGTCCAGACTTGGGTTTCTTCACTTGAGCAGCAACTGACTTTTTGTTCTTCTTGAATCTCCCCTTCTTCCCTTTACCCGTTTTCTTGAAACTGGTGGTCTTGTTGACCATCAAAACTTGATGCTCCTTCTTGATTTGTACCTCCGCAGCCTTTAGCATTGCGAAGAGCTCAGGAATCGTCTTATCCATCCCTTGCATATTATAGTTCATCATGAAGCTTTTGTAGCTTGGTGGCAGTGATTGAAGAACTCTGTCAATGACACTATCATCAGGAAGATTAACTCCCACTTGAGTCAAGTGGTTGCGGCACCCAGACATTTTGAGTATATGTTCACCGACAGAACTATTCTCCTCCATCTTGCAGCTGTAGAACTTATTGGAGACTTCATATCTCTCAATCTGGGCATTTGCTTGAAATATTAACTTCAACTCCTGGAACATCTCATATGCTCCATGACGTTCAAAACATCGTTGAAGTCCCGGTTCTAAGCCATAAAGCATGGCACACTGAACTATCGAGTAGTCATCAGCTTTGCTCTGCCATGTGTTCACAACATCTGGCGTTGCTCCTGCAGCGGGTTTGTCACCTAGTGGTGCTTCCAGGACGTAATTCTTCTGTGCAGCAATGAGGATAGTCCTCAAGTTACGGACCCAGTCTGTGTAGTTGCTACCATCATCTTTCAACTCAGCTTTATCTAGGAATGCATTAAAATTCAACGGAACAATAGCACAGGCCATCTATCTACAACAACATAGACATGCAAAATACTATCAGGTACTAAGTTCATGATAAATTAAAGTTCAATTAATCAAATTACTTAAGAACTCCCACTTAGATAGACATCTCTCTAATCATCTAAGTGATCACGTGATCCACATCAACTAAACCATGTCCGATCATCACGTGAGATGGAGTAGTTTTCAATGGTGAACATCACTATGTTGATCATATCTACTATATGATTCACGCTCGACCTTTCGGTCTCAGTGTTCCGAGGCCATATCTGCATATGCTAGGCTCGTCAAGTTTAACCCGAGTATTCCGCGTGTGCAAAACTGGCTTGCACCTGTTGTATGTGAACGTAGAGCTTATCACACCCGATCATCACGTGGTGTCTCGGCACGACGAACTGTAGCGATGGCGCATACTCAGGGAGAACACTTATACCTTGAAATTTAGTGAGAGATCATCTTATAATGCTACGCCGAACTAAGCAAAATAAGATGCATAAAGGATAAACATCACATGCAATCAATATAAGTGATATTATATGGCCATCATCATCTTGTGCCTTTGATCTCCATCTCTAAAGCACTATCATGATCACCATCGTCACCGGCTTGACACCTTGATCTCCATCGAAGCATCATTGTCATCTCGCCAACTATTGCTTCTACGACTATCGCTACCGCTTAGTGATAAAGTAAAGCAATTACATGGCGATTGCATTTCAAACAAAAAAGCGACAACCATATGGCTCCTGCCAGTTGCCGATAACAGTGTTACAATACATGATCATCACATACAATACAATTTAGTATCATGTCTTGACCATATCACATCACAACATGCCCTGCAAAAACAAGTTAGATGTCCTCTACTTTGTTGTTGCAAGTTTTACGTGGCTGCTATGGGCTGAGCAAGAACCGTTCTTACCTACGCATCAAAAACCGCAACGCGGTATAGTGATTGCTTTTTGATCTTCAGAAAGAACCCTGCTCATTGAATCCGATTCAAGTAAAGTTGGAGAAACTGACACCCACCAGCCACCTGTGTGCGAAGCACGTCGGTAGAACCAGTCTCACGTAAGTGTACGCGTAATGTCGGTCTGGGCCGCTTCATCCAACAATATCTCCGAATCAAGGATCAACTAGTGACGGCAAGCAATATGTATATACCCACGCCCACAACTCCTTTGTTCTCTACTCGTGCATATAACATCTATGCATAAACCTGGCTCGGATGCCACTGTTGGGGAACGTAGTAATTTCAAAAAATCCTACGCACATGCAAGATCATGGTGATGCATAGCAACAAGAGGGAAGAGTTTTGTCTACGTACCCTCGTAGACCATAAGCGGAAGCGTTATAACAACGCGGTTGATGTAGTCGTACATCTTCACGATCGACCGATCCTAGCACCGAAGGTACGGCACCTCCGCGATCTGCACACGTTCGGCTCGGTGATGTCCCACGAACTCATGATCCACTAGAGTGTCGAGGGAGAGCTTCGTCAGCACGACGGCATGATGACGGTGATGATGATGTTACCGGAATAGGGCTTCACCTAAGCACCGCTACGATATGACCGGAGTGGATTATGGAGGAGGGGGGCACTGCACACGGCTAAGAGATCAATGATCAACTTGTGTGCCTATTGGGTGCCCCCTACCCTGTATATAAAGGAGTGGAGGAGGGGGAGGGGGCCGGCCTCATAGGCGCGCCCCAAGGGGAGTCCTACTCCCACTGGGAGTAGGATTCCCCCCTTCCCTAGTTGGATTAGGAGAGAAGGAAGGGGGAGGAAGGAGGAAGGAAAGGGGGGTCGGCCCCCTTCCCAATTCAGGTTGGGCTTGGGGGGGGAGCCCCCTCCTTTTCTCGCTTCTCCTCTCTCCCACTATGGCCCAATAAGGCCCATATACCTCCCGGAGGGTTCCGATAACCTCCCCGCACATCGGTAAATGCCTGATCTCACCCGGAACCATTCCGATGTCCAAATATAGTCGTCCAATATACCGATCTTTATGTCTTGACCATTTCGAGACTCCTCGTCATGTCCGTGATCATATCCGGGACTCTGAACTACCTTCGGTACATCAAAATACATAAACTCATAATACGATCGTCACCGACCGTTAAGCGTGCGGACCCTACGGGTTTGAGAACTATGTAGACATGACCGAGACACGTCTCCGGTCAATAACCAATAGCGGAACCTAGATGCTCATATTGGTTCCTACATATTCTACGAAGATCTTTATCGGTCAAACCGCATAACGGTATCTGTCGTTCCCTTTGTCATTGGTATGTTACTTGCCCGAGATTTGATCGTCGGTATCTCAATACCTTGTTCAATCTCATTACCGGCAAGTCTCTTTACTCGTTCCGTAAGGCTACATCCCGTAACTAACTCATTAGCTACATTGTTTGCAAGGCTTATAGTGATGTACATTACCGGGCCCAGAGATACCTCTCCGACAATCGGAGTGACAAATCCTAATCTCGATCTATGCCAACTCAACAAACACCATCGGAGACACATGTAGAGCACCTTTACAATCACCCAGTTATGTTGTGACGTTTGGTAGCACACAAAGTGTTCCTTCGGTATTCGGGAGTTGCATGATCTCATAGTCTTAGAACATGTATAAGTTATGGAGAAAGCAATAGCACCAAACTAAATGATCATTGTGCTAAGCTAACGGATGGGTCAAGTCAATCACATCATTCTCTAATGATGTGATCCCGTTAATCAAATGACAACTCATGTCTATGGTTAGGAAACATAACCATCATTGATTCAATGAGCTAGTCAAGTAGAGGCAAACTAGTGACACTCTGTTTGTCTATGTATTCACACATTTACTAAGTTTCCTGTTAATACAATTCTAGCATGAATAATAAACATTTATCAAGATATAAGGAAACATAAATAACAACTCTATTATTGCCTCTAGGGCATATTTCCTTCAAAACGGAGTCCAAATGCCATGAAACTTTACAGAGATTTTTTATGGACCAGAAGACACCTACTGGGCCTTGGCTGTGCCTGGGGGGGTGCTCCGAGGAGAGCACAACCCACCAGGGCGCGCCAGGAGGCCCAGGGGCGCCCTGGTGGGTCGTGTCCACCTCAGGTGCCCCCGGACCGCCTCTTTGCTCTATAAATACCCCAATATTCCCTTCGGAGAGTCGACGAAATACTGATCCAGCCGCCGTAGAGTCCAGAACCACCAGATCCAATCTCGACACCATCTTAGATGGGGTTAACCACCTCCATTGGTGCCTCTTCGATGATGCGTGAGTAGTTCTTTGTAGACCGTCGGGTCTGTAGTTAGTAGCTAGATGGATTCCTCTCGCTCACTGAATTTTCAATACAATGGTCTCTTGGAGATCCATATGATGTAACTCTTTTTGCGGTGTGTTTGTTGGGATCTGATGAACTTTGCATTTATGATCACTTATATCTTTTTATATCCATGAAAGTATTTGAGTTTCTTTGATCTCTTTTATGCATGATCTCTTATAGCCTCGTATTTCTTCTCTGATATTTGGGTTTTGTTTGGCCAACTTGATCTATTTATCATGCAATGGGAAGAGGTGCTTTGTAGTGGGTTTGATATTACGGTGCTTGATCCCAGTAACAGAAGGGGAACCGACACGTATGTATCGTTGCTACTAAGGACAAAACGATGGGGTCTATCTCTACATAGATAGATCTTGTCTACATCATGTCATCGTTCTTATTGCATTACTCTGTCTCTCCATGAACTTAATACACTAGATGCATGCTGGATAGCAGTCGATGT
The DNA here is from genome assembly GCF_003073215.2 of Triticum urartu. NCBI lineage: Eukaryota > Viridiplantae > Streptophyta > Magnoliopsida > Poales > Poaceae > Triticum > Triticum urartu. The sequence goes on from NC_053028.1 coordinate 380,648,950, forward strand.
GTGGAGTAATTGTAGTAGATGCACGCAGGAGTCAGTCTACTAATCTTGGACGTGATGCTTATATAATGATCATTGCCTGGATATCGTCATGATTATTTGAAGTTCTATCAATTGCCCAACAGTAATTTCTTCACCCACCGTTTGCTATTTTTCTCGAGAGAAGCCACTAGTGAAACCTACGTCCCCCGGGTCTCTTTCTCATATATTTGCCTTTGCGATCTACTTTTCTTTTGCATTTATTTTCAGATCTATTAAGCCAAAAACACAAAAATACTTTGCTGCACTTTATTTTATTTGCATCGATTTATTCAATCTATCACAACTTTCTCCCATCCACGCACCAATTTCTGGTGCCGTTACCCGAAAGGGATTGCCAACCCCTTTAACACGTCGGGTTGTGAGTGGTTGTTATTTATGTGCAGGGGCTGTTTATGTTGTGTTGCTTGGATCTCCTACTAGTTCGATAACCTTGGTTTCACATCTGAGGGAAATACCTACCGTCACTGTGCTGCATCATTCCTTCCTCTTTGGGGAAATACCGACGTAGTCCTAGCCGACATCAAAAGGAATTTCTGGCGCCGTTGCCGGGGAGGATCTTCAACATATACCAGATTCCTAATCACAAATCTCATCTCCTCGCAATTTACATTATTTGCCATTTGCCTCTCGTTTTCCTCTCCCCCACTTCACAAAAAATGCTGTTTTATTCGCCCTTGTTTTCATTCGCCTTTTTCTCGTTCAATCTTATGTTTGGGTGTGTTGCCATGTGCCTTCTATTTGCTTGCATCTTCGCTTGCTAAAAATCTATCGATATGGATCCCCATCCACTTGATAATATTTTTAAAAGATCCAATTATGATGAACCAATTGCTAGTGATTTGAGTGCACTAGATTATCTCTATGAAGTTTTGCTTGAAATTTGTGAATCTGAAAAATGTGATGAAGCGCTAAAAGAAGGAATTTATGAAGTGATTCACGATAGCTCCTTGAATGAAAAGCATGATTGCAATGGTGTTACTATAAATTCTATTATTGTCAATTGTGCTAATAATATGCAAAACTCCAAGCTTGGGGATGCTAATTTTTCTATGTCCACTACTTGTTGCAATGATCATGATTGGGGTGATAATGATTCTTATGATCTTAAAAATTTATTTAAGCCTCATGATGAATATGTTTGCGATAATATTGAAAGTGGGTTTGGAAGCACGTCAACTTTAAGTAAAAATAATCCCACATATTTGGAGAGTGTTCAATCTTATGATTTTTTATGAAAGTGGGTTTAGAGAGGTCATGACTTTAGTTGATGATAATCCCACTATATTGGAAGAGTGTCAACTTTGCATGCATGTGGATCATGAAGAGAATATTTTATGTGATAGTTATATTGTTGAATTTGATTATGATCCTACTTGTAACTATTATGAGAGAGGAAAATATGGTTGTAGAAATTTTCATGTCACTAAATTACCTCTCGTTATGTTGAGATTGCTATTGTTTCTTTCTTCTTCCTTGCATATGCTAGTTTTTTTATCTTGATAATTTGTTTGCTTATGAAATGCCTATGCATAGGAAGTATGTTAGACTTAAACTTGTTTTTCACATGCTACATGATGCTCTCTTCGTGTTTCAATTGCTATCTTTCATGTGAGCATTATTAAAATTATTTATGCCTAGCTAGGGGCATAAAACGACATCGCTCGTTGGGAGGCAACCCAATGAATAAAATTTATTTTAGTTTTTTGCTTCCTGTTCTTGAGTGTTTGCACAACTATGCTACTGTTATGATTGTGTTTTTTGTGTTTTAATTAGTGTTTTTGCCAAGTAAAGCCTTTAGGATCTTCTTGGGTGATAGTTGTTTGATCCTGCTGAAAAACAGAAACATTTGCTCTCACGAAAATAATTCTCATTTTTACCAGAGCGTGATAAAATGTCAATTCTTTTTGCATTAGATTAATATACAAATTTCTCAGGTTGTCCTAAGTTTTCAGAATTTTTGGAGTTCCAGAAGTATTCGAAACACCCAGATTACTACAGACTGTTCTGTTTTGACGAATTCTGTTTTCTTTGCGTTGTGTGCTTATTTTGATTGCTCTATGGTTTTCTTTGATGAGTTTTTGCCATAGAAAAGTTGGAGTACAGTAGATATAATGCAAAAACAAAATATAAATTGGTTTTATACAATACTTATAGTAGTGATTTATTTTTCTTACACTAACGGATCTCACGAAGGTTTTGTTGAGTTTTGTGTGATTGAAGTTTTCAAGTTTTGGGTTATCTTACGATGGATGAAGGAAGGATGTAAGAGCCTAAGCTTGGGGATGCCCCGACATCCCAAGCTATTATCCAAGAATAATAAACCAACTAAGCTTGGGGATGCCCCGAGTGGCATCCCCTCTTTCTTCTAACGACCATTGGTATTTTACTCGAAGCTATATTTTTATTCGTCACATACTATGTGTTTTGCTTGGAACGTCTTGTATGATATGAGTCTTTGCTTGTTTTATTTTGTGTTTTAAGTCTTGATTCCTTGCTGAACATACCTATTTGAGAGAGCCAAAATTATGTCATCAGTTGTTAGAATTGCTCTCTATGCTTCACTTATATCTTTTATGAGCTATGGACTTTCTCTGGTGCTTCCCTTATATCTTTTTGAGCATGGTGTGCTTTAGTATTTTTGAAGAAATGCTCTCTTGATTCAGTTAGATTTATTTGAGAGTTAATAAAATTTTCAAGAAATTATCTCTTGCTTCAATTAAATTAATTTGAGAGAAAGAAAAAATTATGCTCATGATCTTCACTTATATTTGTTTGAGCTTGTCAAAAGCAATATATGAAAATTAGTTCCAAAGTGATAGATATCCAAGAAGGATATAATAAAAACTTTCATGAAGATCATTGGACAAAATAAACTTGATTCTTAGTAATAGTTTTGAGATATGATGATGTGATATGTGAGTTATGTTGATTAGTAATTATGCTTTAGTAATAATATTGGTGTTAAGGTTTGTGATTCCGTATGCAAGCACGAAATCAATGATTGTGAAATGAAATTATATCCTACTTCTGGTGCATTATTCGGTGTTAATTATGCTTAATGCTCGCTTACAAGATTATTCGTTTCTTGGTTGGTGCTTCTCAATCTTTTGCCAAACTTCATTTTGCACTAAGTATGATCTCTACTTGTGCATCCAAAAACCTTTAAACCAGTTTTGCCACATGAGTCCACTATATCTACCTATATGCGGTATTCTTCTGTCATTCTAAGCAAATTTGTGTGTGCCATCTCTAATTTTCAAAATAAACTTCTCTTTTGTGTGTTCGTTCCGCTCGCAGAGCGGTGAGGGCTGGCTAATATTTTCCATGCTAGATGTGTTATTCTCACGATGAGTGTTTATTCACTTCTCATTGCACGAGAGTAAGGCAAATGTATTAGGGATGCCCAGTCCCGAAATACAAAATGAATTTATTTTATGTTGTCAAATAATAAATTCCTTGGAAAGTATTGACATGGAAGGCAACTGTGGATACGGCTAGCCATGGAAAGTGAAAGTATGGTTGAAAAAGGAATAAACTTTATTTTCTGTTTATGAACCACTTATGATATATCTAGCATGGAAAGTGTTGGGAACTCTAAGTCATTTTCATCAGTGGGAAGGATACACCTCCAAAAATGTTTTTATCTCTAAATTTTTTGCTTTGAGCTCTGGCACCTGACTGCGCTTAGGTGGTGCTCCGAGGAGAGCACAACCCACCAGGGCGCGCCAGGAGGCCCAGGCGCGCCCTGGTGGGTTGTGCCCACCTCGGGTGCCCCCCGGACCGCCTCTTTGCTCTATGAATATCCTAATATTCCCAAAACCCTAGGGGAGTTGATAAAATACTAATCCATCCTCCGCAGAGTCCAGAACCACCAGATCCAATCTAGACACCATCTCGGATGGGGTTCACCAGCTCCATTGGTGCCTCTCCGATGATGCGTGAGTAGTTGTTTGTAGACCTTCGGGTTCGTAGTTAGTAGCTAGATAGCTTCCTCTCTCTACCGAATTCTCAATACAATTGTCTCTTGGAGATCCATATGATGTAACTCTATTTGCGGTGTGTTTGTTGGGATCTGATGAACTTTGAGTTTATGATCAGTTATATCTTTTTATATCCATGAAAGTATTTGCGTTTCTTTGATCTCTTTTGTGCATGATATCTTATAGCTTCGTATTTCTTCTCCGATATTTGGGTTTTTTGGCAAACTTGATCTATTTATCTTGCAATGGGAAGAGGTGCTTTGTAGTGGGTTCGATCTTACGGTGCTTGACCCAGTGACAGAAGGGGAACCGACACGTATGTATCGTTACTACTAAGGATAAAACGATGGGATCTATCTCTACATAGATAGATCTTGTCTACATCATGTCATCGTTCTTATTGCATTACTCCATTTCTCCATGAACTTAATACACTAGATGCATGTTGGATAGCGGTCAATGTGTGAAGTAATAGTAGTAGATGCCGGCAGGAGTCAGTCTACTAATCTTTGATCTGATGCCTATATAATGATCATTTCCTGGATATTGTCATGATTATTTGAAGTTCTATCACTTTCCCAACGGTACTTTGTTCACCCACCATTTGATATTTTTCTCGAGAGAAGCCACCTATGAAACCTACGGCCCCGGGTCTCTTTCTCATATATTGGCCTTTGCGATCTACTTTACCTTTTCATTTATTTTCAGATCTATTAAACCAAAAACACAAAAATACTTTGCTCCACTTTATTTTTTTGTGATCTATTTATTCAATGTATTACAACTTTCTCCCGTCCACGCACCAATTTCTGGCATCGTTACCCGAAAGGGATTGACAACCCCTTTAACACGTTAGGTTGCGAGTGGTTGTTATTTGTGTGAAGGTGCTGTTTACATTGTGTTGCTTGGTTCTCCTACTGGTTCGATAACCTTGGTTTCATCACTGAGGGAAATAGCTACTGTCGCTGTGCTGCATCATCCCTTCCTCTTTGGGGAAATACCGACGTAGTTCTAGCCGATATTAGCCGCCACTCGAGCCCGTTAGCCATGCCCCCATGCCACCTCTACTACATGATCCAGCACTGTCTCTTCCTCCTTGAGCAGGTCCGGATCCGTAGGGAAGCGTGGATACCTCTGGAACCGGAGGAGGATTTCGAGGAAGTTGAGGAGGAGGTGCCAAGGGAGGAGGAAGAGGAGGAGGAGGAGCTAGAGCCGACGGAGGAGGAGGAGGAGGAGGAGCCGGCGAAGGAGGAGCAGGAGTCGGCGGGGGAAGAGGAGGAGGAGGCGCCGCCGCTGGAGGTGGGGGAGGAGAAGGCGGCGATGATGGAGGAGGACATGGGCGTGTGGCCGGAGCAGCATGCCACCCTGAACTTCATCTTCTCGGAGTCGACTGGGAAGGCCAGGCGTCGCCATCGGCAACATATGGTGGCGGCGCAGGCGGCCCAGGTTCTGGTGCATGCGGCTCCGGCCATCGCCGACAACAACGAAATTTGAGTAGTATAGAACATATTACGTAGATATATTCTGCATGATTATGTATGGATTTAGGGGATGAATATGAGAGAGTTGTATGTGGAGAAGAAAATATAAGAAGTACCCGGTCAGTGCCCGCGGACGTGCCCGGACGCGTCCGCAGGCGTTTGAGGGGTCGGATTTGCCAAGTCCATCTGTAGATGCTCTCAGTGCCTCAACGCGAGAAAAGGTTTATGTAACATCCCAAATTTTTAATTTGGAATGTTATACATAGGTCATTCTTGCATATCATATTTTATTGCATTTTCGTTCCGCAATCCTCGAAATCCTAAGCAACTCAAGGACCCTCGGAGAGAGTTGGGGATTTTCCTGGTTTTCATATTTGATTTTTATCAAATAATGAAACGAGGATTTTTGATTTTAATTATTTTCTCTCCAAAAAATATTTCATATTAAAATATATGAGAGGAGATAATATGACTTCTCCAAAATAACTGAAATATTGGAGGAAAAAAAATTAAAATCATTTATTAGATTTTATTTGGATTTTATTTGCATTAGAAAAATTCAAAATTGCATTTTAGGGCCAAGAAAATGTTCATCTCGTCCTAAATATTTTATTTAGACGGTGAAAATTTGTTTTGACATTTTTAGTTTTTTATTTTATTTTCTAGGATTCATTTTCTGTTCGGCGGAATTATTTAAAAAAAACTCCCAGCGCCCGACCGGGCCGATGCCCAGCCGAGCCAGGCCGGCCCAACCCCGCGCGGCCGCCTCCCTCGCGCGCGCCGCCATGCGCAGCACGGACGCCGAGGAGAGTCCGAGCCGGACTCCTCCCCGGGCGCCCCCTCGCCCAAGCAAGCCGCCGCCCCGCCCCCTTTATATAGCCGCCGCCCCGCCCCCTAGCCACCACCACCGCAAGCCGCCAGCCCCGCCGCCGAGCCCAGCCCCGAGCCGCGCTGCCGCTTCGCCGCCCCGCGCCGCCGAGCCGCGCCGTCACTTCACCGCCCCGCGCTGCCGAGCCGCGCCGCCGCTTCGCCGCCCCGCGCTGCCGCCGCCGCTTCGCCGCCCCGCGCCGCCGAGCCACCCTGCCGCTCCGCAAGGCCGCCGCCCGAGTCCCGCCTCGCCGGAGCCGCCTCGCCGGAGGTACCGCGCCGATCCGGCGCCGCCCGGTTTTTTTAGAAACCGTTTCGGTTTTTTTTAGAAAACTCTAATTCATTTTTTTAGATCGGTTCGCCGATTTTCTCCGGTTTTCAATATAGCGGACGTTCGTCCGTACGTTCGTTTCGCTCGTTAGTTACAGATAATGAACGCTCGTTCGTTAGCCTGTTCGTCGGTTTTCTTTTATCGGATTTTTCCGCGATTATTCTCGATCGCGATTTCTAATCCGATTTTCGTTTTTGTTTATCTTTTCGCTCGTTAGTCGGAATCAGGCGATTCAAGCGCCTGGATCTTCGTCTCGAGACCCTCTTTCCGCTTAACCAACTTGAACAAGATTTTGGTACTATAAAATTTGACCTTAATTCAGATTAGTAAACGGATCTTGTTTCCTTCGCCGTTTGAGTTTCGTTGCTCCGTTTGATTTGATCTTGTTGCAAACCGGAGTTCTTAAGTTGAAATTTCCGATTAGATCTTCTTATTTGAGTTTTACCCATGCTTCTTCGATTGTTGCTTATGTATGCTATTGTTTGTTTGTGATAGAATTCCCGGAGTGCGAAGCGTGTTATTTGGAGTCTCTAGGTTACGCGCATCATCAGCAAGGCAAGTAACACTTTTGATCATATCCCTTTATCACCCAGTTTTTATGCATTAGTTCCAATCCTCAAACATTGCATGATTAGGATGACATTAACTTATGGGTTGGGAAGTAGTTGATGAGGTAGAACCTATTGCCCTACTACATTCAAACCCTTGGGAGTTACTTCTACGCGTTGCTTATACTTCTATGCTATGCTCGTAGACGTGGTTTGGGTGAGTGAAATCCATGACAGATGTGAGATTGATAATTACTGGTTTAACTTAAGGTGGCAACTTAAATACACATCTGGGTGGATTGAGGCACCTGGAGTACCCAGTGTTGCCTATATTTCTGGAAATCCTGGAGTACCCGTGCGATCTTCCTATGGACCGCCACCCAGGCTCAAAGGGAACTGAGATGATTCATGCTAGAAACTTCCGTGTGCAGCCACAAGCTATTATGGGCTCTAGCATAGTTGAGTAAGTTACGTGAAGCTCTTGAAGAGGCAGATCAGCAGGTAGAGGAATGTAGGTTTGGTATGGTCTGTCCGGAGTAGAGAGTTAATGTTTCCGAAAGACTGTGTCTCGGTCATCCGTTTCTCAAACACCATGTAGTGCGAGAAATCCAATGGAGGTGATCGAGTCTTGTGGGGAAAAGTGCACAAACCTCTGCAGAGTGTACAAACTAATCATGGTTAGCCGTGTCCCCGGCTATGGACAATCTTGAGTATCTAGTACTTGGAGTAGCTTATGTATCTCATCACTCTTAATTAATATTTTTGGGTTGTTAATCACTTTAATTGGCATTGAGTTGGAGGAACCTTCTCAATGATGTTTCAACTACCATGATAGTAAATTTAAAATCTATTCCTTTGTTGTAGGGAAAAATTTGCTTTTCGCAAAACTATAACCATAGATCTTTCCACCAGCCAAATATGCATGTAGTGATAGCATTATTCTGTTCTTGCTCTACTGTGTTCACTACAAAAAAATACACTTCTGTGATGATATGTGTTTGTCACAGTAGGTCGCTTTTTTTGTCTTGCATGTACATCCATGACAAATTTATGACAGAATCAAGATAGTCATACCTGTGCTGTCATAGAAGTGTTCCATGACATTACCAAAATTATCATCACGGAAGTGTCCACTTCCATGACGATAAATCGCGCGTCACCGAAGTGCTTTCGTCAAGGGTGACCGACACATGGCATCCGCCGTAACAGAACGCCGTTAAGCTATCGGGTCGGGTTTTGGATCCGATAACCCGTTAACAGCCCCGACCAATGGGGATTTTCCACGTGAAAAATCTTCATTGGCTAGAGGAAACACGTGTCGACTCATCGTCGGGACAGATGCCATCCACTCACTGGATAGAAGGCGCCTATGATACGTCGACACGTGGCACGGCCCAACAAGTTTAAATGGGCCGGCCCAACTAAAGGCCCACAAGATTTTGCAGACCATAATGGGCCGGCCCAGCTAAAGGCCCATGAGATTTTGCGGACCATAATGGGCTGGCCCAGCTAAAGGCCCGCAAGCTTTTGCGGGCCATAATGGGCCGGCCCAGGTACAGGCCCACAAGATTTTTGTGTGCCATAATAGGCCGGCCCAGGTAAAGGCCCACAAAATTCTTGCGGATCATAATGGGCCGGCCCAGCTAAAGGCCCACGAGATTTTGCCGACATTAATGGGCCGGCCCAGCTGTAGGCCCACAAGATTTTGAGGACCCTAGTAGGCCGGCCCGTTAACTGGCTGCCATGTTTTGGGCCAAATGCCGGCCCATATTTGATACGGTCTATTAATGGCCTACCACGCTCCGGGCCTAATAGTGGCCCATAGGAGATCCGGCCCGTTAAAAGCCTACCATGTTCTGGGCCAAATTATGGCCCAGATCAGGTCCGGCCCTTTAAGAGGTTTTGGGCCTAATTATGGCCCATATAAGATTCGGCCCGTCAACTGGACACTATGCTTTTGGGCCCACTTGCTAAAGGCCCACTTAGTAATTCGGCCTGATATTAGTTTTGGCCTGTTAAGGGCCCGTTTAACATTTCGGCCCTATATTAATTTCAGCCTATTAAAAGCCCGTCATATAGGTGGGCCTAACTACGGCCCGGTTTGCATCTGCCCTGCTCGCAACCGATATCTGATTGGGCCAAACAAGGACCGAGACAATTTTTCGGCCTGTTAAAAGCCCGTGATTTGATTCGCACAATCAAGGGCCGGGGTTCATTTCGGGGCCGGGGTTCATTTCGGGCTGCTGCCGGCCCGTGAGCTGATCGGCACGTTTCAGGCCCAACCTACATCGTGATTGCATGACGGCCCGATTATGTACCGTAATTTTACGGTTTGGCCGGTTTACTGCGAAGACAGGATATATATACAGTAAAATAACGGCAGCATCGTGAATAAGAAAAAACCTATACTATACAATAAAGAAATTATGGCATATTACATCCACTATGCATCAAAGTTCGCCACTATGATAATAAAGCACAAGCAGACAGCAGATTACATACACTGGGCATCAAAGATCGCCACCAGTGCAAATAAACACGCTGACAAAATAATATACAAAACCGACAGCACTTCAATAGAGTTCAAGAAAGGTTAGCCCTGCTGGGGAGCTGCAGCGCAAGCAGCTGAGCAAGATGATGAGACTACGCTTGTTCAACACTTATATCTTCGTCACTCTGAAAGATAAACAAGCAGACATATGACAGGTTTTGCACATAAAAGTATCAGTGCTGACAATTCATCACATTTCTTACTGACGAATAAAGTGACACAGTTTAAATTTGCATTAACACAATATGGTATTGTTCAGGTCAAGACATGGCAGGAAATGACATTGTGAATGAGTTGGCAGCTTCACGACACCACTGGATTACAGATCAAGAACTCATAAGTATCAATGGTTAGTGTGCTGTCAATTTATACCATTTCAGATTGGCAAATAAAGAGATGATTTAAATAATAGTAGAATGATACGACATTTTTCATAGTTAAGACATTGCAGAATATGACATTGTGCTGTAGTGGGTAGGTTCACCACACCACTGGATTACAAACGAAGAACAGAAGCATACATGCAGTGCAAAAGAAGATCACTTGCTCTGTATATTTTAATTTACATGGTATGAAGAAGGAACTTGGTTGTAAAACTGAAAACTTAAATTGAGAAAGGACGAACTTTTGTTTATGAACTACATATAATAAACTTTAAACAAGCAATTTGATGCAAACACCAAAAATAAACAGCTGTTGCAGTCATGCCTAACCAAATATATACAACAAAGTTTGAAGGCTTGAGATGGACAAACTTACATTATTGGTGAAGACAGGCTCTATAAAGGCCTTGTCCATGCTGATGGGGGGGGGGGCAATTCAAGAAGTTTACCACAGAATCTTCTTCAAAAGCATTGCCTTTATTCTACATTTTGTTAAGAGTAAATATAGATGTGATAATATACGAAAAAATGGAGAATATTTAAGATAAGATGAAGAGTGATGCTACATAACCAAGTAGCTATAAATGTAAGTGCAGCGATATAGGCAAAAGGTACAGCCAAGAGCAATGCACAGCTAAACTTCTTCAGTACCAACCTTATGGTAAGAGTAAATATAGATCTGATGTGTAGAAAATGGAGGGCAAAGGAAAATAAGCTGCAGAGTGATGGTACATGAACAACTACCTGTCATTATAAGTACAATGATAAAGGACAACATGTACTTACAAGAACAATGCAGAGCTAAAAAACATTGGCATTGGATATATTCTACACTAATGTAACCATTCATACAGATCAGATAATTTGGAGCGAACATTTGATAAGCAAGCTATCATGCATACTGCTGTCACATAATGAACCATGTATGTATGCAAGTATAGTGATACAGGACAACAGGTACTAACAAGAGCAAAGCAGCGGGCAGCATATTTGAGATATCCTATCGTTCTTGTCAAACCGGAATTCTTCTTCGAGCAGATTTCCTGCAAAAAAGATCCGTAAGGCACATGCGGAAAAGTAGAAGTTCAAATTTTCATATGATTTCATAGACAGTACCTCATCCTGGGAACCAGACCAGTGCATAACAAGGTTTTTCCATTCAATGTCTTCTAAATTTAGCACAAGAGACTTCACCGGAAATTCGTTTATAGACTTGCCATCAAAGTGTGATTTCCTCATGTAACACCGATGCTGCTGCCTCCTTGAAAAGCAGAAGCAAGCTTTGCTCGTCATGACTATCCAGATTGACCCTCGCCTAGTTACAACAATGTAATGTAAATCATTGATGTGTTCAATCAGCAGAAAACAGGAAAATAATAGCCATGAATAATAGCACTTATACGTAAGTTGGACAGGAAGATGTGAAAATGGTGTTTGTCTTCACAATAATCTTCCCATGATGGGAATATATGCATGTAGTCCCTAACAACATTGAAAGCATTGTCTTTTAAGCTGGGAATAAATGGAATGGGGTTCCAATCTGCAGGAATTGGCCATCTCTGCAGTTGGGATAGGTCTTCGGCCGGTGGACTTGCTGTACTTTTTGCTGGAGTGGGATTTTTCTGTGGTACAACTGGTGCTATGGAAAATGAAATCGGTATACCTTTTGCCGGAGTGCAGGTCCTGTGTGGTGGGGCTAGTGCTGTGGCCAGTGAAGTATGGGTACAGTCTGCTGGAGTTGGTCCTAAGTTTTGTGTCACTGGTTGTACAACCAATATAAGTGGGTGCTGTTTGATTTCTCCGGCACCACCATGTTTTTCAAGGACTTTGCTGGTGCTCCTTCAGGTTCAGCAATCACCCTCTTCCTTTTTGATGTCTGATGCACAAGAACAACATTTGAGTGGAAAAACATGGTATGATGACAGATGAAATATGTATTGATAATGGATGGGCATGGCATCTTGACATATATGATGAGTAAACTAAGCAGATGGCGGTGCAACAAAGTAGAAGAAATGCAAGACAACATATGCAAGATACCCGCAATCAAGAAAACATTGCCAAATTAGAACAGGCACCTTGATGGGTGAACAGGACAAGCCATTTGCCTTTGATTCCTCGAGGTTAGAATAGTCATTAGGATGATGTTCTGAACAAGAATCAACAGGTGGGGAGCGTATGAGTTTCATTGCTTCCAGAATGGCACTCAATGCCTTGGTGCCAATTTTGTAAGTCATTGCAGTGTTTAGCTTCAAGAGTGGACTGCTGCTAGTGCGACACAAAGCAGCTACACATACCATAGTGTAGATATAACGGGAAAACCTTAAGCATCAGAGTAAAATCAGCAAAGTGGAACTTGCTGGAGTATATGTGCTAGTATTGCCGGTACGACTAGAAAGGCTTCGGATACCATCTCTCTTCAAGTGAAGGTGCGGTACTGTTAATATCAATGTAACTCTCAAAGGCGACACAGCTCCCCGCATTTTCTTGCTATTCTTATAGGATTCAAGTGGGCAGGCCACTACAAATCCTATTCCTATGTTTACAAGATCCTACGAATCAAAGAGGCTCAAAGTGTCCATCACAACCGACCGTATAGACCTCTACCCTGCAAATGTCCCTGCTCATCTTCAGTACAAGGAACATACTGTACTACTATCATACTCCCTCTGTTCCAAAATATAAGTCTTGGTAGAGATTTCCACTATGGATCACATACAGATGTATCCAGGTACATTTTAGAGTGTAGATTCACTCATTTTGCTCCATATGTAGTCCATGATGGAATCTATACAAAGACTTGTATTTAGGAACGGAGAGAGTACATATTAAAGAAGAACGGAAGAGGAACATGGTAAAGAAGAGCAAGCAGATTTTGCATAATAAAATGTTGGTTGCGCAATGCCCACACATTATGAACCAGAGCGCATTAAGAATGCAACTCCTAGCTGTCTCTCGACCATTTCAGGCGGTTGGATGAAGATCCTATGTCTCCTAACCCTTCTTCTTCCTCGTCTCTGATTCTTCCCATACAGAACACCGCACAGGCCGCCGGCCGGACCACCGGCCCCCACCGCCTGTGTTCCCCCGCCACCCCCACCCCAACCCCCACCCGCGTCGAGTTTTCTTCATTCGGCGAGGTCCCACAACCACCCGAGCCCCTTCGATTGCACCGGCGAACTCCGGCGAGCTCTGAAAAATCGACTGACCCAATTTTGAAATTTAGTCTACTGTGATTTAACTAGTGTGGAATATAAAAGGGGAAACCATAAGCATTGCGAGTATGGTGTTGAGCGTGCCATGGCGGATCTGAAGGTGCAAACCGGACAAAGGCAACTTCGCAACCAAGACAAGAAATCATAGTAAAGCAGTGGCGATCTATTTTCTTGCTGCGATAAATAAGTTGAGCAGATACGAAAGAGTACCGTCTCTGGTGCGGTGCCGTGTAGGCATCTGCTGAGAATTTGATGGTGCTGCGGTAGTGATGGCTGTCGGTGGTGTGGAAGCAGATCTAGGAGGGTAGACGGTGGTGGTGGGCCGCGGTGTACGAGATGGTCGTAGGAGCGGCGCCGGCAAGGTGGACGACGGCGGGGATGAAGCGAGAGGACGGGATGCAAGGATCCCAGTCCGAAGCCGTGGAGGAGAGAGGTCGATCTCTTGTAATGGACGGCAGCGTCAGGGTATCAGCTCCGGCATGGTGGAGGAGGACGGCGGTGGATGGGGTGGCGGACGGCGGCGGACGGCGGATGGTGGGGTGGAGAGGGTGTTTTGGCACCCATAGAGTACGAATGGGGAAAAGGGAGGTAGAGAGGAAGGGGGAACCATGTATTCAGGGCGCGCTTGTCTCAAATGCGAGGAAATTTACAAACTTAGCCCCCGTGTCAAATTTCTACTACATCACAGCAACACTAGTCGGTTGGGGATAGGACGGTAATCTCGCATACACTGAATATTTGCCGACGAGAGTTTGTTTTTGGCGCCCATCGTGTATGAATATGAATCGGGGAGGGAGTCGATTTCAGCCGAGGACACACTGTGTTTTGGCGCCCACCGTGTATGAATCCGGGTGAGAGGCGGTTACGTCACGTATGGGTGAAATTACAAACCTACCCCTATCGAAACCTATAGAAATCCAACATATAGGCTTTGCGTGGCAGGGATAGGCAGCAGTGATTTCCATCTCGTAGATTTTGGTTCCGGGCGGTTACTGTGACTTTCCCCGCTTCGTTCAAATTTTGCAGAGTGCACGTTTACCATGCCAACTCAATTCGAATCCCGTTTGTATTCTATTTTTTTTCGGGCGGGATCCATTTTCAATTGGAATTACATTCTATATACATCATTTTTTTATATATACTTTCAAAAGCACAACACCATTTATACATAAGGTTGTATCTATCAATTTGGATTTTCAAATATTTGAAACCACTTTATGTTGAAATCCAATGTATGCATTCCTCGCTAACTGTCTCCAATTAATGTCTGTTTCATGCGGGGTTTTTTTACTTCTCAAACATGTATAATGTGTTTCACATACGCAACATATAGTGTAATCCCGTTTAGACATTAATTGCATATAAACCATGCATTGTTTGTAATTGAAGAATCTATGGATCACCAATATTGATAAACTATATAACATTACACATGTGCCCAAATTCAAATGAATATGCATGTTTGATACACCAATTTGCGTTATGGTATTATCGATGTCGTGATCTCCAGCTTAAATATTTGAATCCCCTTTAATCCAGATATTCGTCTCATATAGCTATCACTCATGCTTATATAGGACTATCTCTCTGGACCTATACGCGTTCATCGTCTCTCAGGTATCTCTCGTGCTACCTGTATGTCGACAAGGATCTTTTATCTTCGTAACACACTGACGGTACTCTCTCCCTCGACCTTCATCACTCTATATCTCTCGCTCCCTGCTATGTGTCTCTAACTATGATTCTCCATGTGGAATCTCTTTATCTCACACAAACACAAAACTTTGTCTCCCAGGGTCTCATTTCTCTCTACTATTCTGATGTTTGCCACTCGCACACCCCTCATACAGAGATGTCTTTCGCTCCTTAGGTATGAGAACCTACGACTCTTCCTCATCAATATCTCTTTCTCACACACAAACACAAACTATGTCTCCCAGGGTCTCATATTTCTCCATTGTTCTCTTGTATGTCGCTCACACACACCCTCTCTCCCTAGAGATATCTTGCATTCCCTCGTATGTCTCTCTAGCTATCACTCTGGTTGTGAAATATCTTTCTCTCTCGCAGACATAAAACTCCGTCTCTCTGGATCTCATTTCTCTCTAATATATATTTGTATGTGACTCACACGCAGCCTCTCTCTATCTCTCTCACACCCACACACATAACCCAGCCTTCTGATACACTCGACTCCTATCCCTAACACACACTAGCTAGCATCTTTATCTTTCTATTTATCTGTTTCTCCATCAACCTTCTTTCTCGCCCTCACTCTTGATTCCTATCACGCACACTACATATGTTTCTCTCTACATGCAGTCAAGTGCCCTCTCACACACATATATAACTTCACCCTTGAACCACCCGACGGTCATCTCCAACACCCAAACTAGCGGATGTCCCTCTAGCTAGCATCTTCATCTATCTGTAGTTTCTCCGTCAACATTTCTTTCTCGCACGGAGTCTTGCTTCCTATCACCCACACTATATATGTCTCTCCATACATATGCATTTATAGGTTGGTCTCTTTTGCACAATCGTTGCTCCTCACTCCCTTTGCTCGCCATAGATGCATGCTCCAGCCCACGCCACTATCTCTTAAAGACAAAAACACATGCTCAATTGTCGGGACTTCTTCCATGCATTCTCACATGCATGCATATTGTCATACCGATCCGTCTCTCCCATGTCGTTGATCTTATGACTTATGTCTTCTTTCTTTTATCTCGATCATGCGCGCGCACACACACACATCCCACGTATACATGTATACCTCTCACACATGCACATTCAAGGTCTCTATGTCTCCATACGTAGTTAATTACCCTCAATCCTAACGCCACATCGAATCGTTCACCTCTTTTGTGCACATAACTTCCGCCTAGGTGGGTAAAACACACACTCACACTTAACAATCTCCTTCTAGCTACCCCCCCGCCTCTCACTCTTCCCCTATATCCCCGAAACCAATAAGACCATCCCTTAGTTTAATTCCCGCCTACATGCACCATCGATATATAGTAGTCTTCCTCGGTGTCTCTCGAACAAACATGTTCTCTCGAAGTTGACTCCTCTCATGCATATAGGTCCTAATGCGTTTTTCGAGGCTAACTTTGACCAAATGTTAGAGCAATAATATATGACATGCAACTTACACAAAGCATACCTTCAATTTTGTATGTCAAAGGAGCTTCCAATAATATAATTTGCATAGTATACATCTCATGTGCTATTAATCTTGTCAATAGTCAAAGGCTGTCTTGAAAAACACATTAGGCCCTATATAGATGGAAGAAGGGAGTAGGTCCCATGCAAAAAATGAGAATAAAATTCAAACATCTGGGCATCGTGGCTCGGTCGATAACATTGAGAAACTTGGTTTTAAAATCATGAAACTTGGCATGGTGTCATGTCATGGTAGTACCATGCCGTGGTAAAAAAATTGGCTGAATAGGAACAAATTTTGGTATAAGCTTCTTGCAAATCGGAGCTTCTCTCAAGAAGGCTCGTGGTTCTGGGAGGGAACGTGTCACCTTTGTGTGCATAATTCAAATTTGAAATACAAGCACATGTTACAGTGCACCAAAGCTGGTTGAAAAATCACATGTGTGTCCTCGGGTAAATTTCTAGGTTCCATGCAAGAAATGGGAATGAAATTCAAAATTCTGGGCGTCGTGGCTGGGTTTGAAACATTGAGAAACTTAGTTTTTTAATTCCTTTAAATCCAAAACACGCATGAAAATAATGAAACTTGGCTTGGTGCCATGACATGGCACCAACATGCTGTGGTAAATTTGCAGTCGGATTTGCGAAGGCGCACACATTAACAATCAACAAAGTCATTTTGGAAGAAGTGCTGTCACGTTACAATCAGAAACACAAGTATTATTGAAACCATGGGCGTTCTACTTACTAGTACCATTTACGTGCCGCCACACGTCCCCTTTTTTATTAGCTAGGAGGCGACGTGCAGGGTAGCTATTTGAGTACGAGAGGCGTGCGATCAGACCCCTGCGCGTGCTTATCGAGAGGAGATCCCTTTGACCTCCATCTGCCGTCCACCTCTCTCCCAAGGTCTCCATTAATGGCACCCGAGCCTCTGTTTAATGGCGTGGCTATGTCTCACTCGACTGAGATTTAAGAGAGAAAAAAGAAAATCTGAAAGCACGGATCTTGATGTAAGATCCGACGGACCTATATAGCATCTACTGCGACTTATAGCAAGACTGATGAATATATAAGGACGATTAATTTTTTTGATCAAAGAAGGGCTTGCCCCTTCCGATTTTCATTACTGAAAACCACCACAATTCACAAGAAGTTCAGCACAACTCCAGCCTAACACGAAGGACTAAAAGCTACCAGATTGAAATCGCAACATCCCAAGAGGCCAACAAAGGCCAAACATCCGCGCTAGAACCCAACATTTCACAACCGACGACACAATTCACATCCTAAACCGATTATTACAACAAAAGAAACCAGGACACTAGTCTCTGTGGCGAGCGGCAATGAGCTCTTTCGTGTCCTCAAGACGCTGCTTGAGAACATCCACGGATTCCTCCACCAGCCTTTGGCGCTCGTTGCGGAGCATGTCATTCTCGTCCATAAGTTTCTTCAACAAGGCACTAGTCTCCTCCTGCAGGTCTGCACTTCGGACGATCTTCTCCCTCAGCAGGTCGCGCTCGGCCCGGAGCCTCTCATTGCCCTCCCTTAGTTGCCGGATGACGCCGGTAGCCTGTTCAAACGAGGCTATCATGTCGTCCTGCAACCTCGCCGAGCAGGAGATCTGATCCGTCTGGCTATGGATGATCGCATGCATGCGCCTGTAACAGTCGTCGCGTGCCCGCGAGAAATTTTCCCAGACCATCGCGGTGTGGCGGGACATCTCTCCTGCATTCGTGGCGCGGCGGGACATCTCAGCCGCTTCCGCGGCATGGCCGGACCAGTCTGCTGCATCGACGGCGCGGCGGGACCTCCGTGCTGCTTCAGCGGCACGGCGGGACCCCTGTGCTGCTACTTCTGCGCGGCGGGACATGTCGGTTGCTCTCGCAGCGAGGCGGGACATCTCTCGTGCTTCCACTTCCATGCTCGCCTCTCCCTGGTGGCAATCTCTCGACCCAGAACTCACGCTGGCCATGACAGACACAAGGGAAGGATGCTGAATGACTTGTTTGTTTTTGTGGATGAGGAGTTGAGGAGGAATGTGCAGTCATCTTGGCATATTAGTATTTATAACTGAGTACTAATACGCTCCTAAGTGGGAAACCGTTTAAGTTGTGATCGGTGTGAACAGGTTTGCAGTTCAATATAGCGTGGAGTAATTTGGAATGTGACGAGACGCAAGCTCAAAATTTATTGACGGTTCTAGTTTCGAAGTGCGGCACTATTCCCGGATGGAGTACTTCTTTTTCTACTCCCTCCTTTCCGGTTTTATAGGGCTTATCTCTATATTTTAGTTTTTCCATTTTATAAGGCTCAATTTGGTTGTCCCCAACACATGTTCAGATTCCAAGGTGAATTAAATCATTGCATGCAAGCATTAAGAGAAAATTGACCAATGCATGTACTTTATGTATGCAAGTGTTGCAATTAATGCATGAAACCTATCTCTCGGGACTTCTCGCACGCACCGTCGTGCCACCCACAAAAACTTGTACTCTGAGTTTAGTAGTACGTTATACAGGAAGAGAAGAGGTGCACGCACGCACTCGTCCTCTCACACACGCGTCTATTTTTTCTCGAAAAGGAGGATGATGACCCCCGGCCTCTGCATCTGGGAGTCACACACGCAAATTATTGAAATATATCGAGTGCAGTGCTTTGATGTGTCGCGTCAACTCGTACATCAACGAGAAGTTTGATTATCCTCTCCCTCGCGGACTTAACTGCACATGCCTTTGGCTGTATGACAGGTTGGCCACACACCTGTAGGGCCCACCTGTCATACACGCAAAGGCAGGAGAATCCCTCCCTCGCCCATGAGCGTGGTGGCTGGCAAGACTAGGAGAAGCTTTCGCTACACGCTCTCCCTCCCGCACGCGGTGGACATGCAGCAGTTCAATCGGTGTCAGATGGCCAGAAGCGTACTGTAGTACTCCTCCAGTGCAGTAGTATTCCATCATTGTTCGACTTCCCGAACAGGCGAAGAGCCAAGCGCAGCCCGAACGCTCGTGTGGCAGTTTCATGTGTATAGTAGTCTAGGATAGCGTGTACCGTGCCTGTAAGCTTAAAATCATTGGGGTCGGCTTCATGCTATGTGGCCGTCTCGAAGTTTTAAATTTTTTTTAAAATAATCTTCTGGCCCTACCCAAAAACCGCCGCGCGTACTGCCCGGGAAAAGCCCCGCCCTCAACTTTTAACTACGCGAAAACAATTCGAGCTTGTTCGTTCTATATAAATATAGTACTTACTGTATGTTTATTTACCCATGGGGTTGTTCAATGAATGGAGGGGCGGGGAGCACAAGTGAACAATACTGTAGTACTACTAGTAGTAAGTAGGAGTCGTACATTAGTCACCTTAAATAGAGAGTTTCTTTTCTTTAATGCCACATACACAAATTGAAACGCTTGTTGTGGAGAGAAAAAAGATAATCACTCCACTATATATGGACGCAGGGGCCTGAGCGCTTGCTTTACTAGGGTTGCTCTCTTCATTCTCTCATCCTCTCCAGATATAAACAAGACAGCGATAGCGACATTTTCTCTTTGCTCACCGCTGGTCACAGATCCGGTCGGATCCCTTCGGCCAGTGTGTGTAGAGGACTAAAAGGTGCATCGTTCACGCGGTCATCGCCGTCGAGGGAGGAAACCCACAGCTGCTGGAGGGGCCGATCCTCTGTCCGTGACGTTCTCTCCGACACATGGCCGGCTCGGGAGGTCCTCCGACCCTTCTTCCTCCCTGCCGTATTGTCCGCAGATCCGACCTGCCGCCGCCGACATCCCGGCGACCCTCAGGTATAAGTTCTTCGAAAGCATCCTTGCTCTACTGCCTGAGCTCCCCATGTGTCTGCATGTGCATCTTTTTCTACTCCCATCAGCTCTTCCAAAGCCACCTAAATTTTTAGTATTATTAGAGGTAAAGCTACTTCATGCATTCGAATCTAGGGCTTTGTTCAAACAATGAAGAAAGGGGGCAAAGTTGTAGCATGAATCTAGGACTTGATTCAAAGAGGAAATAATATGGTGAAAGTAGTAGAGACCGGATACCCAACCGGTCTCTTGGTTGAAAAGGGAAATAATGGGAAAACACAGTATAAATTGCATAAGGAACAAATCTATTATTGGTTGAAAAAAGGATAGAAAGTGGTGGCTGGTGGACAAGTCAACAGAGTATGTCCAGGATTAGATTTGCTGCCATCACATAGTAAAATGTCTCCAGGATTAGATTTGCTGCCCTCACATAGTAAAAGGTCTCAGGGTGAGATTTGCTGCCCTCACGTAGTAAAAGGTCTCCAGGATTAGATTTGCTGCCCTCGCATAGTAAAAGGCCTCCAGGATTAGATTTGCTGCCCTCACATAGTACAATGACACTCCTGCTGTTTTCCCGAGTATGATAAGTAAGTTGCTCCTTTACGCTGCTGAGTGTCCTGGTGTCCCCACGGTCCCATGCCCTTAAACCAACTCTTTAGCTGCTGTTGATTTACTGTGTCTGGTAAACAAGCAATGCCGCCATTAAAGTAATCCCATATTTGAGGAATCTCATTGTTGATCGTAATGCTTCTGGTAACATGAAGCATCGCTAACATTTTAAAATTTCTATTGTCCTTGTGTGATTGCCATGAACATAATTAAGTATATGTTTCGTATATTCTTATTGACCAGAAACTGTTTACTTTCTATCTTTTTATGCAGATAGGGATATCCATTTCACCTTGTTGCTATTGTGACCTTTTGGTGAACTGCAGAAAACACTTTTTTTGGAATGAGTGTCTTGTGCAATTCAACTAAAATGTCACGTGGGCAACATCTCTCAATTTTGGTGGAACTGCACAAAATGCTGATTGGAGTTTCCAAAATCTCCGTCAAGTTCTGCTGGTAATCTCGTGCAACATTTTATTAGCCTTTGCAAGATGGAGCCGTCACTGTCACCACAATGGCACTTTCTTTTAGTGCAACTGCACAAAAGGATAAGAAAATTATAGTTGCACCTTACATGAGCCGGACAGCCAACCTTAATGTTCCTCAATTTTAGTGCAACTACTAAAGAAGAACCTGCCAGCTCACAAGAGCAAGTACTTCTTGCTAGCTGAATGATGCAATCTTTGCTTCATTTCAGGTGAACTCCAGAAAAAGGCGCATGAATTGAATCATGGAACTCTAGGAAGACCTCATCCAAGTAGAGCTGGAGGTTGAGTTCAAGGAGGCCACTATTAAAGCGAAATCATGCTCTCATGTCTCATTGTTTGTGCTGTGCAAACATGGTGTGCAAACAGGAATACTCAACTACAGATGTTGTGACGGTCAAGAGCATTCGCCAAGTTCTTCGATTGTATGACATGGCTAGCCAAGATGGATTTAATCCCGATATTCACTTAAGGCGCATGAATTGAATCATGGAACTCTAGGAAGACCTCATCCAAGTAGAGCTGGAGGTTGAGTTCAAGGAGGCCACTATTAAAGCGAAATCATGCTCTCATGTCTCATTGTTTGTGCTGTGCAAACATGGTGTGCAAACAGGAATACTCAACTACAGATGTTGTGACGGTCAAGAGCATTCGCCAAGTTCTTCGATTGTATGACATGGCTAGCCAAGATGGATTTAATCCCGATATTCACTTTATCAAAAGGCTCTAATGGGTTGGTTCTGAATCATGCAAGCTGGGAATCAGTGAGATGTGTAGGCATCTTTGTTGTACTTATTATTTGGATCTTATTTGTTGGTTCTGAATCTTGCAAGCTGGGAATCAATGAGATGTGTAGGCATCTTTGTTGTACTTATTATTTGGATCTTATTTGTTGGTTCTGAATCTTGCAAGCTGGGAATCAATGAGATGTGTAGGCATCTTTGTTGTACTTATTATTTGGATCTTATTTGTTGGTTCTGAATCTTGCAAGCTGGGAATCAATGAGATGTGTAGGCATCTTTGTTGTACTTATTATTTGGATCTTATTTGTTGGTTCTGAATCTTGCAAGCTGGGAACAATGAGATGTGTAGGCATCTTTGTTGTACTTATTATTTGGATCTTATTTGTTGGTTCTGAATCTTGCAAGCTGGGAAACACGGCATGATGATGCAGAGGACAACAACCATAACAAATAGTTCAAACTCGGTAGTATTATCTTTTGTGAAAGTGTGACAAATGTGATGATCGTGTGCGTCCTGAGAATAATAATTCTAATTGTTGTGCATGTTGATCCTGTGGCACTGATAGAACGAGCGAATGCATTGCTTGTTTTAAGTACAAATTTCTATTAAAGCTAATTAAATTTAAGTAAATTGACCACTAACTTCTGTTATTACAGTACTAATACAGACCCGCTCGTGAACCGACGTGTGGACGAGGGTGCATCTTCTGCCGAGCGTGCAGCGGACGAGGGAGGGGTAGTAACTGTTGTCGCCTGTACACACTCAGCTTACTGTTGAATCCAGTTCCCCAAGAGCTGAAAAACGAACTGCTGCCGCCTACACACTTGTTCACTCGAAGAGACTCCAATGGCGATCCAAGGGGTGAGCCTACTAGATATGGACTTCAGCAAGGAGTTCCCCTTTGAGTTCGCCGTTCAGTCCTATGGCTGCACCAAGTTGAATGTGATGTACACCAACGATATGGACTCGGTGAAGCTCTGCCTCGCCTCAGTCCTATGGCTGCACCAGGTTCTGGAGCATTCGCCCGTTTCATCAGCAGCGCCGACTGCACCTTCGCTACGGTGGAGAGAAGGAAGAACGCGACGATTCGGCCATCTGGTGCAACAAGCTTGTCGACATCCAGAAGCAATAGAAGATCATCAGCAACGGGCAGGAGAAGGACTCTATGGTTGACCTCGCTGAGACCATCATCGACCCCCGATACGCCGACATGAAAGAAGACGACCTGAACACGTGGGAGGTACCTCTGAATCTAGCCTACATAACCTACGCGGCCAAGGGCGCATACGCATGCTACGACATGTACATGCAGATCTTGGACATGAGGGTGTGTCTGCTTCCCGTAACCGACGAGTACACGGACAGCCGCAGTGTCATGATCAAGCGTGCCAGGAAGGTTTAGATGTTGTACTTTATCTGTTTATAAGCACGTTTATCATGTGAGTGTTTCATGCATTAGCCTATGTGTCGTAATTAATTATCTGTTTTGTCCGAAATATTTCTTTTAAGAACCCATTAATCTGATTTCTTTTTTTAGTGGCAATTTGCTTATGTATGTAAACTAGTTCACTTGTCCGTAAAAAAACTAGTTCGCTTGGCTGCCGTGTTTTGAATATTTCCCTCCTCAGGTGGACCCAGCAGGTCTCTGAATTTTCTCCCACTTTCTTTTTCGATGTAAACTGAGTTTTCTCCCAGTACTTTCCCCTAGAACCAACTCAACTGTCCCACGTCTAGCCTAAAAATAATAATACCCCACGTACTATTAACTCATCAAATTAAAATGATATTTTATTTCGTAAGTTGAAAGTTCTTACAAAATAATAATAATAATTGTTTATATATAACTTGGCAAGTTAACTCCTAGTGATTGCATACATAAGCTTGCAAAGATTTTACTGACGTGCAATCATGTGTTTATGTTTTTATAACATTTCTCCGTCTTGCCCAACATGACATTTTCACCCAGCCCAGCAAGTCCGCGGCTTTCGAGAAAAATGCAAATGGGATTTAAATGGGCTGCATAGATGCTACATCATTGTTTCACCCAGCCCACCAAATGGACTAAAAAACAAATGGACTAACAGCTGGGTCCACGGCCACAGCCCAGTTTTGTTGTGATTTGCCAAGTAAGTCGCATTGTCAGGCCTGTGGGCTGCAAATCTTTCAAGACGAGAAGAGCTTTCATTCGGCTGGCCGAGAAAATGACCCATCAGTAAGGAGAAATGGGTTGTACATTTTTAAAACATATCAACCTGCAATTAGTTTCAAATATCTTTTTTTTTCATTTCGAATTTTTAAATTACATTCATTTTTATGCATGGAGAATTTGTTGGATTTTATATTGATATACATTTATTTTTAAAATCAGTTTGAATGTGAGTCGAAATTTTGGGATTAAAAACAGTTCGGACCGCACCAAAATATGCAAAATTTCGTATAATTTTTTAACCGTGGCCACAATATGGGTTGTAATGCTAACAAAAAAGAATATGGGCTCCAAAAAAACCTTAAGAATTAGCAAATGGGATGTATGCTGTTTTCCACAGATTTGAGGCTTTCCTAAAAAAATGGTTGACGCACAAGCAGTGACTGTTGGATGGCCATCCAACGGCCGTCGTGCTTCTTCAATCTCTGATCTTCCTGCTCCAGCCGCTCAAACAGGCACCGGCGGGACTGCCTGCTCCCTCCTCCCCGCAGTCGGCTCTGCTGCCGCACAGGCCTCACCGCCCCACCGTACTCCCATCACTGGCCTAGCCATCCCTCTACTCACCCACACCTGCTGTTATTCTCCGGCGACAGCAGACGAACCAGTAAACCCTCGTACAGTCGTACTCCCCTCCGTGTGGGAAACAACTGCCGAGTCTTCCCTGCCTCTGTGTCGTTCCCTTCCTAGGCCTCGCCGTCGTCCACTGCCCTGGTGCTCTCGGCGTGGCCTGGTCAACGTGGTCAATGACCGACATGCATCTGAAGTGGACTTTACGTGGAGAGGCCGACAACTGGGTCCACGGCCGCACGCAAGGATATGCCTCCTTATTACGCGCAAAATAATGATTCCTTCACCTGACATCAGGGACCCACCAAAAGGGCCTCTGTATTTCACGAAAAAACGTTACCACCACTGATAGCTCGGACCCACCAGCTATATCTTCGCACGCAAGGAAGTGCCTCCTTATTACGCACCAAAAAAATGAATACTCCCCCTGTTAGCTGGGACCCAGTATAGTGGCAGGCTGACTTGTGGGCCTACTAAGTTGACGAGGACAGAGGGCTTTGTCAGTCAATATGCATGATTCTAGCTCTAGTGACTGTACAATGTCCATCCTATGGCCGTAGTGCTTCTTCAACCTCTGGTCTTCTTGCTCCAGCCGCCCAAACCAGCGCCGGTCGTGCCTCGTGCTCCTGCCTCCCATGGCCGGCTGCGATGCGGTGGAGGCCTCACCGCCCTACTACTCCCACCGCTGGCCAGGCCATCCCTCTAGTCACCCACACCCCCTGTTATTCTGCGGCGATGGCAGCCTCACACCGCAGCGAACCAGTGAACCCTCGTACTCCTCTACGCGTGGGCATCCACTGCCGCGCCTTCCCCGGCTCTGCATCGTCCCCTTCCTAGGCCTCGCCGTCTTTCACCGCCCTGGTGCTCTCGGCGCGGCGAGGTCAACGTGGTCAAGGAACAGCTTCCATCGGACGTGGACTGTACGTGGAGAGGCTGACAGCTGGGTCCACGGCCGCAGCAAGGAAGTGCCTCCTTATTACGTGCAAAATAAGTATTCCTCCACCTGACAGCAGGACCCACCGGACGGGCCATCGTATTTCGTGAAAAAAACGTTTCCCCCTAACTACTGGGACCCACCAGCTACATCTTCGCAAGCAAGGAAGTGCGTCCGGGCAAAAAAACGATTCGCCCCCTGACTGCTGGGACCCACCAGCTACATCTTCGCAGGCAAGCAAGTGCCTGACAGTCGGGACCCACGTGGTCGAAGCGTACGTAGCGTTGTCATTCTGGTCGCGAACATGTACATACACACTGGTCGTTGTAGAGGCGCACGCATGTCATAGTAGAGGCGCGCATGTGTCGTAGTAGAGGCGCGCACATAGCATTTACACGTACGTACAGCGGCTAGGGTGCAAGAAAGAAAATACGACCACGTATGTGTACATATGGGTGGGGTCTCGAACGCCTACTCGCACATACGTACGGCCAGGGCTCGTGTACATGGCTGGGTCGGAACGGAGAAACAGCGTCGTCGTCGTGTTCATGGGGAGGCAACGGAATGCGTCGTGTTCATGGGTAGGCAACAGAATGCGTTGTGTGCATCGGGTGGGCTTGGACGGAACAGGCGATGGAAACGAGGCCTGGCGTACCGCAGAATGGAGGAAACAGCCTTGTGTTCGACCAGCCACGTTCGAAACGGGATCCTGTTCACCGAGAGGGGTCTGGCGTACCGCAAAACGGAGGAAACGGACCTCCTAGGTCGAAACGAGGGTCCTGTTGATCGGGAGGGGTGTGGCGTACCGCAAAACGGACGAAACAGACTTGTGTTGGAGCGCTACGGTCGAAACGGAGGTCCTGTTCATCGGGAGGGGTGTGGCGTACCGCAAAACGGGACTCCACGGGATACTGTTCATCTCCACCGTCGACCTCCTCCAGCCTCCACGGGCTCCTGTTCATCCAGCCTCCACGGGCTCCTGTTCATCCAGCGTCCACCGCGTGCTACTCCACCGGCTACTGTTCAACCACCCCTTCACCGTCTATTGTTCATCCAGCCCTCCACACCACGGGGTCCTGTTCAACCACCCCTCCACGGGCATCCCTCCACCGTCTACTGTTCATCCAGCCCTCCACACCATGGGGTCCTGTTCAACCACCCCTCCACCGTCTACTGTTCATCCAGCCCTCCACACCACGGGGTCCTGTTCATCCACCCCTCCACGGGCACCCCTCCACCGTCTACTGTTCATCCAGCCCTCCACCACACCACGGGGTCCTGTTCATCCAGAGGCAACGCTACCACTCACTATTCATCCAAACCCCCCCGCAATGCTCACTGTTCATCCCGTCGATCAACTTCAGTTAGCAGCAGTAGCAAAGGAATCGCTCGATCGGGTTCAGTTAACAGCCATGGATCGATCGCTCGGGTTCAGTAACGCGTAGCCTGCAGTGCAATCGCTCGAGTTCAGTTAGAGCCCAACGCCTCGCTCGGGTTCAGTTAGAGCCAACGCCTCGCACACACGCGCGTACGTGTACGAGAGAAACGCGCATCGTTCGGCCCCCGACCTCCCACCGTAACCGGGAACTCCCCGAAATTTTCCTCGTCCTCGCTTCTATCATTGTTTTTTCCGTCATGAACGGCCCAAAGAATGTCATGCAGCTGCGTCTCCGGCCCGCCCAGGACGAAAAGCCCATTTTCTGTCATGATTTTTTTTCATAGAAGTAGGAGCCCACCACATCTATGATGATACCGGGTTTTGTCACAATTATCGTCATAGAAGTGTCATATGTATGACAGAAATTTTTTTCGTTCGGCCCAAAATGTCACGGATGTGTCTTTTTTTGTAGTGGTTACTTTGCCAGCATATTCCATGTGCTGAACCGTTTTCGGGCTGCAACGTATTATGTTGCAGACTTTTCAGACGAGGAGTAAGGTTCGTTAGGTCATTTTTGTGCAGCTCAGCTATGCCGTTGGAGTTGATGGACTCACTTTATCTTCCAAGCCTTCCGCTGTTATCATATTAGATGGCCTTAAGCCATATTTAATGTAATAAGATCTCTTTTGAGACATCCAATGTAATAAGTGTGTGATTGCTACTCTGTTATAAATCCTTCGAGTACTGTGTGTGTCAGCATTACCGATCCAGGGATGACACTGAAGCACAGAGACTTGACCGTTTGAGGTCGGGTCGCTACAAAGATGGTATGAGAGCACACGCTGAGTGTAGGACACGACCACTAAGATAAAACCATAGGTCACTCTTATCTACTCATTTCTGTCTCCTCTCCATTTTCTACTCTTTAGGATGGCGGAGATGAAGATCAATTTTGCACAACTGGAGGAAGAATCACCTTTTGGACGACACCTGAAGGAAGTCACTAGGTACCTGAACATAGGAATACCAAGCTTCACCGGGACCTACAACGCCACTTTACCAGAAGAGGAGCGATGGATGATTCAAGTTCAAGTTCCAGGAAGGACCTTCACGCCAGTCACTAAACCTATAGAGTTTTCCTTCGACGCACCAACCTGGAGTTTAGGAAAGAGTATGGCAGCTCACATCACCATGGGGCGCATTGGAGAAGTATATCACAAGGATCTTAAGGACACTATGTACTAGATATGTGGGCGCCGAGACGAGCAATGGGAGATGATCAGCACCAGGAAGGATAGATCAATTGCAGCTTTCATCCAGGAACTAAACCAACACATTCGATGCCAGGAGAATCAGATGTGCGCAGACATGATAGATTTGAAGAAGGCGAAGACAAGGATCATCGAGATGGAAGAAGAACTTAAGTCTACACGCGATGGATATGAGGAGGAAATTGCGACACTACTGGAGAAGAATGACGACCTGATTAAGAAGATCGGAATATTCATGGGAGACCCCACTCCAGTAGAAGAAGATGAAGAACCCAAGGAGATTCGTCCGGAGGACTACATCATCATCGACGACACCGACTCTGACCCTAGTGATGATGAATTTGAAGATGAAGCTGGAGCAGATATCATGGAGTCTTCCACCAATCAAAATTTCTAGATGACCACCCAATGGTTAGTAGTATTCCCCCATGTATTCAGTAGTAGTTGGGCACTTTTGCGATAGTTCTAGACCGCTTGTATGCCCTTGCTTGATTGATTAAGTGAAATGATTGTGTTTTTCTCACGTGCATATGGGTAGTGCCTTCTCATTAGACCTCATTCTATTCTAATCTCTTCCATCTAAACCCATCAGATGCCTCCGAGACGTGACACCGGTTTTGCCTTCCCGCCGAAGCTCACTCAGTTTATCCAGCAGCAGAACACCTTGATGCAATTGCTAGTTCAGAACTAGGGTAACAACAACAACCCACCGCCAGTGGAAAACCTAGCCCGTTTTCTAAGGTTACAACCGCCGGTGTTTTCCAGTAGCACCAAGCCTATAGTTGCTGATGATTGGCTACACCGTATTGGAAGGGAGTTGACCACCACAGGTTGCATAGATGCTGAGAAGGTGCGCTTTGCCACACATCAATTGGATGGACCAGCAGCCTCATGGTGGGAGAATTACACGGCCACTTTCCCCATAGCCAATGTCACTTGGGACCAGTTTCAGTAAGCTTTCCGCACAATCCATGTCTCAACTGGAGGCATGAATATGAAGAAGCGTGAGTTTCGCAACTTACGCCAGGGGAACCGTACTGTGGCTCAGTACGTGGATGAGTTTAGCAAGTTATCTCGATATGCCCCTGATGACGTGGCCACAGATGCCGCGAAGTAGGAGAAGTTTATGGAAGGGCTGAATGATGAGATGAGTATGCAGTTGATGGTAGAAATCTTCAACAACTACCAGGAGTTGGTAGATAAGGCTCTTATGATTGAAGGGAAGCAGCAGTAGATTGAGAGCCGAAAGAGGAAGTATGGACAAGGGAGGTATAACTCAGGAGCCCAACAGAAGCCTCGCCTAACCCCGAACTCGGGAGGACTTGTTCATAACCATGGAGGTCATAACCACAATGGAGGAGGATCGCATAACCACAATGGTACTAAGAATGGGAATGGAAACCGGACCAAAAAACAACCAAACCCCCCCAAACCCAGCCACACCCGCCAAAAGAGATCTAAGTCACATTACTTGCTTCAAGTGCGGGAAGACTGGTCACTATGCCACGGAGTGCCCTGAAGGAAAGAATGGAAACGGAAATGGGAGCGCTCGGAAGAAGCCCAATCCATTCAACAAAGGACAAGTGAACCACGTTAACGTGGAGGAGGTTGAGGAGCAGCCGGACGCGGTAATAGGTAAGTTTTTGGTTAAGTCATTTACGCTCTTGTTCTATTTGATACTGGTGCATCCCATTCATACATATCAAGGGGATTCGTGGATAAGTTTAAACTACCAACCCAAACCCTTAGGACACCTCTCTTAGTGAGTTCACCCGGAGCAGAGTATATGGCTAGTCGATGGTGCGACCAGATACCCCTAATCATTGGCACCCATGTTTTTCCGTCCGGCCTAGTTATCTTAGAGTCACAAGGATTGGATGTGATATTATGCATGGAATGGATGTCAAAGTATGGAGGAAGTATTGACTGTGCTAGTAAGTCGATTTATCTCACCACCCCGGAGGGAAAAAGGATTAAGTATGTATCTAGGCATGTTCCTAGGAGGAGCCAAGTGAATACCCTCACGGGAGTTGTTCAGGAGGAAGTGCCTATAGTGAGGGATTACCCGGATGTTTTTCCAGAGGAGTTACCAGGCATGCCACCGGATTGAGACATCGATTTTTTGATAGAGCTAATGCCAGGTACCGGGCCAATATCCAAGAGTGACCCTCGATGCGACTATAGCTCCCACGTGTCGAGGCAACGACTTAGAGGCATAATCGCATTGAAGGCATATGTCGCAAGTTAGGCAATCTTCACAACATCCCAGGTAATATAGATAATAAAAGGGGAGATAACATAGTTGGCTTACACTCGCCACGTCAATCAAGTACATAAATAACATTACATCATCCAAACACTCATGGCCCCACTACGGCGCCAAAATAAAAGATAACCCAACATGCGACACGGTCCCGATCACCCCCAACTGGGCACCACTACTGATCATCA
Organism: Triticum urartu; assembly: GCF_003073215.2. Lineage (NCBI taxonomy): Eukaryota > Viridiplantae > Streptophyta > Magnoliopsida > Poales > Poaceae > Triticum > Triticum urartu. Next base: position 380,679,967 of record NC_053028.1, read on the forward strand.
GGAAAGGAAACATAGTAACGTTGAGAGTCTTTGTCGAACTCCCACTTGAGCTCAAGCGCGTCACCTGGAGCGGAATCATCCAGGCCCTGCATCTGGTGTAATAGTAATCTGTGAGCCACAGGGACTCAGCAATCTCGCACCCTCGCTCAAAACTATTTAAGCTTATAGGAATGGATAAGGCAAATATATGTGGAGCTGCAGCAAGCGACTAGCATATATGGTGGCTATCTTATACGCAAAAGAGAGCGAGAAGAGGAGGCAAAGCGCGAGGAAGAAAGTAGAGAGCAACCTGCGCAAGCATTACTCCAACACCGTGTCGACTTCCCGGACTCCGCCGAGAAGAGGCCATCACGGTAACACACTCAGTTGATTCATTTTAATTAAGTTAAGGTTTTAGTTATCTACAACCGGACATTAACAAATTCCCATCTGCCCATAACCGCGGGCACGGCTTTCGAAAGTTCAATCCCTGCAGGGGAGTCCCAACTTAGCCCATGACAAGCTCTCACGGTCAACGAAGGAATAGACCTCCACCCGAGACACACCGATCAGACTCGGTAACCCGGTACAACAAGACAATTCGACAGGTTAAAACAAGACCAGCAACACCGCCCGAATGTGCCGACAAATCCCGATAGGAGCTGCACATATCTCTTTCTCAGGGCACACTCAGATGAGACATCCTACGAGTAAAACCAACCCTCAAGTTGCCCCGAGGTGGCCCCGCAGTCTACTCAGTCGGACCAACACTCAGAGGAGCACTGGCCCGGGGGGGTTAAAATAAGATGACCCTTGAGTCTGCAGAACCCAAGGGAAAGAAAAGGCTAGGTGGCAAATGGTAAAAACCAAGGTTGGGCATTGCTGGAAAAGCTTTAATCAAGGCGAAATATCAAGGGGTTCCCATTATAACCCAACCGTGTAAGGAACGCAAAAATCCGGGAACATAACACCGATATGACGGAAACTAGGGCGGCAAGAGTGGAACAAAACACTAGGCGAGAGGCCGAGCCTTCCACCCTTTACCAAGTATATATATGCATTAAGATAACATAGCAATATAATGATATCCCAACAAGTAAATAAATGTTCCAACAAGGAACAGCCTCCAATCTTCACCTGCAACTAGCAACGCTATAAGAGGGGCTGAGCAAAGCGGTAACATAGCCAAACAACGGTTTGCTAGGACATGGTGGGTTAGAGGTTTGACATGGCAATTTGGGAGGCTTGAAAGCAAGTGGTAGGCATCGTAGCATTGGCATAGCAAAGGAGCGAGCAATCTAGCATAGCAAAGATAGTAGTGATTTCGAGGGTATGATCATCTTGCCTGCACAGTTGTCAGAGTTGAGTGGATCCTCGAAAGCAAACTCAACGGGCTCCTCGTTAGCGAACTCGTCTCCCGGCTCTACCCAAACAAGACAAACAAGCAACAAGGACATAATCAATCACGTGCAAGGATCAAACAATATGATGCAAGGATGGTATGCTATGCGGGATGCGAAGCGGGATGCATATGCAAGATTTGACAGGAAATGCAAGATCCTGGCCTCAACTTGGAAATCCAAGTGTGTCACTGGAAATATGAGATGAAAACGCTTGAAAATGATATAAAGAACGTCAGAATCGGAGTTACGGTTTGGAAAAGGCAAGCAATTCAAATATGACCACGTTCTACGATTTACAGCAAGTAGCCATCTAAATGCAATGAGATGAACAAGCTGCAACACCCAAACATGGTAACAAAATACATGGCAGGGATGCATTCATGATGCCTAACAAAAGTCTAGCACTGAGCTACGGCCAATTCATCAATTAACAGGTTCAAACAAGCATGGCAAAAATGCATATGGCAAACAGATATCAGACTTAGTGAAATTAACACTTGTCTGGAATTTCAGATCAGGTAGCCCTCTTCGGAGCAACAAAACTACATGCTACAGGACCTGAACATGGCAAAATAAAGCATGGCATGGAGCTACTCAAAGAGCTTAACAAAAGTCCCTTAGTGACCTTAAGCCAAAAGTGATCAGAAATACAATTGCAAGCATGTGAACATGGCAAAAACATAATCAGATCACAGACTTAGTGAAAACTGGAGCATGCTGAAACAGATATCAAGTAGGCATGTTTACGAGCTCGATGCACTCACTACGGAGCAAGTCATGATAAACTAAGCATACGCCCATCAAGAATACACGAAATGCAAGCTAGACATGGCAAGAAAAATAACATAGCATGCACGGATCAACTGCAACATCATCGGCAAAATTGCAAACAAGTTGACAATCTGCCCAGATCCACAAAGTAGTAAAAGTAGAGCTCGATTGACTCAAGCTAGGGTGCTCCATAATTGCAAACAAAGACATGGATGGATAGAGAACTACAAGATTAACAAAACATCCTTACTGATCATCCTCAAAATAGGCACGGATCACTCGGAAACAATATGAACATATGGCCATATGAAATAAACAGATCAAGGACTTAGTGAAATTACTAAGTCCCTGAAATCAGCACTACCAAGTGCCTCACTTCGCAAGCTTGTGCTAGTCACCACACAAATCACAAAATACATGGGTTGCACCTTTGGAAAGATGGTAGAACCCTTAGCAAAACATATGTAGAGCTCATGGGCATAACATGCACACAATAATCATGGCAAAAATGACAAATATGCAAATGGAGTAGCAGATCTGACAAATAACTCAAGTAGCCCTCTTCTAACAGCATTTCGGGCCTCAAGATGAACTCAAATGAAAATGATGCAATGGAATGAAATGATGTACTCTCTGAGGCGAACAATTTGATATGCTATATGCCAAAAACGGAGTTACGGATGCAAAGATATAGCATGATGAAGATGAGCACATGAGCTAGGGTTTCGGGCAAAAAGTCAACCCGAGACAAATCCGGATCTGAGATCTGCACGCTTTACGAGGATCGTCGGGGTTTTTGCCGGAGTTCGTCGCCGGACTTGGCGAGGGGAGGCACCGGAGTCGAGGGAGAGACGGAGAGGGGCCGAATCCGGCGTGGGGGAGGCGGCGAGGCGGCACGGACGTCGAGGCGGCCGCGGGCGGCGCGGACGGCGGGCGGCGACCGGCCGGGCGGCGGACGGCGGCGCGCGCGCCGGCGTGGAGGCGGCGGATGGCAGCGGCCGAGGGAGAGACGAGGAGGCGCGGGCGGCGGGATGGCTTCGGGCCGCGGGGGCCCGCGATGGGCCTCAGCGGGCCCGCTGGGGCGGCGAAGTTGGCGCAGGCGGCGGCGAGTGAGGAGGCGACACGTGGCGGCGGCGGGGGAGGACCCGGACGTGTCCGTCGGTGCAGATTTGTCCGGCGGCGCGCGAGGGGTGGATCTAGGGTTTTCGGGAGGAAGGAGAAGGAGATTTTCGGGGGTTCTTTAAATAGGCATAGAGGGAGCTAGGAGAGTCCAAATGAGGTGCGGTTTTCGGCCATGCGATCGTGATCGAACGATCTAGATGATGGAGAAGGCTTAGGTGGGTTTTGGGCCAAATTGGAGGGGTGTTGGGCTGCAACACACACGAGGCCTTTTCGGTCCCTCGGTTAACCGTTGGAGTATCAAACAAAGCCAAATGATACGAAACTTGACAGGCGGTCTACCGGTAGTAAACCAAGGCCGCATGGCAAGTCTCGGTCCAATACAGAAATGTTTAATCCCCACACACGAATGAAAGGTAGAAATGACCACCGGAGGGGAACGAAGCGCCGGAATGCAAAACGGACAACGGGGAAAATGCTCGAATGCATGAGATGAACACGTATGCAAATGCAATGCACATGATGACATGATATGAGATGCATGACAACGACAATAACACACGGAGACAAAAACCCAACCCGAGAAAATAAAATAACTTAACGCGGGAAACGGCAAGAGTTGGAGTACAAATTGGGAAAGTAATATCCGGGGTGTTGCAACACTCCACCAGTACGAAAGGATCTCGTCCCGAGATCTAGGACTGAAAGAATGCCGGGTACTCAGAACGGAGGTGATCCTCGCGTTCCCAGGTAGCTTCACGGTCGGAATGATGTGACCACTTGACTTTGAGGAATTTGATTGACTTATTGCGAGTCTTGCGTTCTGTCTCTTCAAGAATAGCAACGGGGCGCTCACGATATGAGAGATCTTCTTGGAGCTCAATGTCCTCGAAGTTGACGATGCGGTCAGGAGTCTTGAAGCACTTTCGGAGCTGAGAGACATGGAACACATCATGAACATTTGCAAAGTTTGAAGGAAGCTCGAGTTGATAGGCGAGATCGCCTCTCTTGCTGACAATCTTGAAAGGTCCCACGTATCTGGGGGCAAGCTTCCCTTTGATACCGAAGTGACGAGTACCTTTCATAGGAGAAACGCGGAGGTAAACATGATCTCCAATCTCGAAAGCCAAATCACGGTGCTTACTATCATAGTAGCTCTTCTGACGGGATTGGGCTGCTTTGAGGTTATCTCGAATGACTTTGCACATTTCCTCTGCCTCTGTGATTAAGTCATTTCAATGAAGCTGACGTTCACCGGTTTCAGACCAGTTGAGAGGAGTACAACACTTCCTGCCATACATAATTTCAAATGGGGCCTTGCCCGAACTTGCTTGAAAACTTTTGTTGTAGGAGAATTCAGCATAAGGAAGACAATCCTCCCACTTCATACCGAAGGAGATCACACAAGCCCTGAGCATATCTTCAAGAATCTGGTGGACACGCTCGACTTGACCGCTAGTTTGAGGATGGAAAGCTGTGCTGAAGCGGATGTTGGTGCCCATGGCCTTCTCAAAAGAATCCCAAAACTTGGAGGTAAAGATGCTGCCACGGTCTGAAGAGATCACCTGTGGAATACCGTGCAGAGAGACAATTCGAGAGGTATAGAGTTCCGCCAATTGAGCTGCAGTGATCGACTCTTTGATAGGCAGAAAGTGAGCCACTTTGGTGAGTTTGTCGATGACAACGAATATAGCATCATTGCCACGTTTGGACTTTGGAAACCCAGTCACGAAGTTCATCTCAATGTGGTCAAACTTCCATTCTGGAATGGCAAGAGGTTGGAGGAGACCAGCTGGCCTTTGGTGTTCTGCCTTCACTCTCCTGCAGACATCACACTCATTCACGAATTGAGCAATCTCGCGCTTCATTCGAATCCACCAATAAGCCTGCTTGAGGTCCTGATACATCTTCGTGCGTCCAGGGTGGATGGAGAGGAGAGAATTGTGAGCCTCGTTCATGATCACTTTACGAAGTTCACCTTTGGGCACAACAATACGATCCTCGAAGAAGAGAGTGTCCTTGTCATCAAGGCGGTAGCACTTGTACTTGGGTTGACTCTTGGCAATCCCAATCTTCACCTTTTTCACCATAGCATCAAGAAGCTGGGCTTGGCGAATCTGGTCTTCTAAGGTAGGAGAGACTTGAAGGTTGGCGAGGAAACCTTGAGGAACAACTTGCAGATTAAGTTTGCGGAAAGCTTCACAAAGCTCGGGTTGGTAAGGATTGAGAATCAGACTGTTGCAATAATCCTTCCTGCTCAATACGTCAGCAATCACATTGGCCTTGCCTGGAGTATACTCGATACTCGGATTATACTCTTGAATCATTTCGACCCATCGAGTTTGCCTGAGGTTGAGATTAGGCAGAGTGAAGATGTACTTGAGACTCTTATGATCAGTGAAAATGTCCACTTTTATTCCCAATAAGAGATGTCTCCAAGTCAAAAGAGCATGCACAACTGCCGCCAACTCGAGATCATGAGTGGGGTAGTTCTTCTCATTAGGCTTCAATTGGCGAGAGGTATAAGCAACAACTTTCTTCTCTTGCATCAACACTGCGCCAAGACCTTGGAGAGAGGCATCACAAAAGACCTCGTACGGTTTGGATTCATCAGGCGGAGTCAGAATTGGAGCAGTGATCAATTTCTCTTTCAAAGTGTTGAAAGCAATGTCACACTCCGGAGACCAAACGTACTTGACGTGCTTCTGGAGAAGATTAGAGAGAGGCTTCACGATCTTAGAAAAGTTTTCAACGAATCTTTAGCAATAGCTTGCGAGACCGAGGAAGCTACGGAGTTGCTTCACGTTCTGAGGAGGTTCCCAATTCACAATTGCAGACACCTTCTCGGGATTCACGGCAATGCCCTTGGCAGAGATGATATGACCAAGATAAAGAACCTCATCGAGCCAAAATTCGCACTTGGAGAACTTGGCGTAGAACTGATGTTCCCTCAGCTTATCAAGAACCAAACACAAGTGCTTGGCATGATCTTCCTTGTTCTTCGAGAAAACCAGAATGTCGTCGAGATAGACCAAAACGAAGTCATTGGTGTAGGCGTTGAAGATGAAGTTCATCATGCGAGAGAAAGTCGGAGGAGCGTTGACGAGGCCAAAAGACATGACAGTGTATTCATATGAACCATAGCTTGTCCTGAAAGCCGTCTTGGGAATATCTTGCTCACGGATTCGAATCTGATGATAACCCATACGGAGATCAAGCTTGGAGAATACATGGGCACCTTTGAGTTGTTCGAACAGCTCGTTGATGTTGGGAAGTGGGTATTTGTTCTTGATGGTCTTCTTGTTCAATGGACGGTAATCAACACAAAGTCGGTCCGTTCCATCCTTCTTCTTCACAAAAATAACACCACAACCCCACGGAGAAGAACTAGGCCGAATGAGACCCATTCTTTCTTGAATATCGAGTTGCTTCTTCAGCTCCTTCAACTCTTCAGGTCCGAGCTTGTAAGGACGCTTGCACACAGGTTCCGTGCCAGGCTCAAGATCAATGACGAATTCAACCGGCCAGTGCGGAGGCATTCCTGGAAGCTCTTCTGGAAAGACGTCTTGATATTCGCAAACGACTGGAATTTGCGAGATGGCATCCAGTTCACCCTTCTCATTGAGAGAAAATGACGGATGGTATCATCACGAGCGACAAAGACAATTACATCCTCAGACGAATGAGTCAATTGAATCTGCCTGGCTGCACAATCAAGATGCGCCTTGTGATTAGAAAGCCAATCCATTCCGAGAATAAGATCAATATCCGAGTTGCCAAGAACCACCGGAGAAGAGAGAAACTTGTAATCGCCCAACGTGATAGAGACATCCGGAACGCAATTGTTAGAAGTCATTTGCTTGCCCGGAGACACAATCTTCAACGGAACAGGAATCCTTTCGGTCACAAAATCATTCTTGGCCACAAATGGAGTTGAAATAAAAGAAAGCGATGCACCACTGTCAAAAAGAACTTTTGTAGGAACATCGTTAACAGGAAGGTTACCCATAATCACATCTGGCGAGTCCTCTGCCTGAGCTGCGTTCAGCAAATTGACCTTGGCGTGCTTGGGGTTATGCTTGACCACAGTTGTACTTGCCGATCTGACAGGAGGAGGAGGAGGGAGACGTCTCTGGTTGAAGCACTTGTTGGCATAGTGACCCTTCTGTTGGCACTTGTTGCACGTGACCTCTGAAAGCGAACGGTGGTACGGAGCACTTGATCTTGGAGGTTGATACGAAGTCTTGTTCTGAAAGCCAGGGTTGGGTGGGTGGGAAGATCCACTGCCACCTTTACTCTTCTGCTGATACGGCTGACGAAATGGAGGAGGAGGAAGCCAATACTTCTGCTGCTTGGCCACTTGAGTAGAGGAAGAAGGAGTAGCATCTCTGACTCGCTTCTTGGAAGCATCACACCTCAGTTGAGCGGCCTCTTGCTTCAATGTCATGTTGTAGAACTCATCGTACCTCAAGGGCTCAAAGAGAACAAGAGCTAGCTGAATTTCTTCTCTGAGACCACCCCTGAACTGGTATATCATGCTCTTCTCATCAGGGACGTCCTGCTTGGCAAAACGGGCGAGCTTCTGAAACAACTTGTTGTAGTCATAGACAGACAAAGAGCCTTGCTTCAGATTGCGGAATTCCTCAAGCTTGCTTTCAACCACGCTCTGAGGAATATGATGAGCTCTGAAATCTTGACGGAATTCATCCCAAGTGATAACACGTCCACCTCTGGAGTCCTTGTACTGCTGGAACCATTCTGCAGCTTGATCTTTGAGTTGGAAGGAAGCGAACTTGACAAAGTCCTCAGGCCTGACGTTACTGCACTCGAAATGCTTGCCCAGATCCACAAGCCAATCGTCAGCATCGGTTGCCTCAACACAATTGCTAAAAGTCTTTGGCCCATTAGCAAGGAACTGGTTGAGTGTAGCAGAATTATTCTGATTGCCTTGGTTCCCTTGGTTGCCTTGATTGCGCTCTTGAAGAATTTGCATGATCAACTGTGTGTTTGCATTGGTTGCGGCCATCACAGCTTGCCATGCCTCCGGAGGAGGTGGAGGTGGTGGCGGATCTTGATTCTGATTCTGACTGGTGCTCTTAGCGGGAGCCATCCTGAAGAGGTTGACCACCGTTAGCACATAGACAGATAAAATGAAGCTGAAACCAACGGAATGAAAATTGCAACATATAGTCTTCACATCCGAACAAAATGAACGAATGCATTCCTCTTGAAATGGTCACATATCCATAAATTGAGAAGCCACTTAGAATTAAGGCAGAGAAATAAATCAACAAGGTACGGATCAAGAACGAATAATCGGTAAGAAATCCCAATCTCAAACCAATATCCGTGGAAGAAGAACTAGCGCTACGAGAATTCCCACCTATGAAACTCCCGAACCTTTCCGGTTATGCAATCAGGTGTTGGGGATATAGGGGAAGCATAATATCTCACCCAATTCTAGCAAATCCTACATCCAGTTGTATCCATCCTTCAACACATAACCAAGAAAAACTTCGGAAACCATCTACCTCAACTTTCGAAAAAGCATCCGTTATACAAGTTATGGCGATACTCCCGAACTCCCGCCCCAGTACTGGGTGGCGTCGAGGTTATCTCACCAATGAACTGCATAAAAGAGATTTTCGATGTCGGCGTACTAAACTCAGGTATTCCAGAACTGCAACGATAAAATTATGACAACAACACCTCAGAGCTCAACTCCCCGGGACAGTTCCACAAAACCCCTGACAATGTTCTCATCATAAAACCATCGGAACGATTCCAAGATACCCGTGTGATCCTAAATTTTTTTAGTGAAATTTGAGAAGAGAAGAGTCAAAACTCTACGTCAGGATGCCTTACCAGAGCAATGAGGAGACTGGGAAGTAAAAAGAATTCCTAAACTCTCCGATATATAATTCCTAATTGACTCAAAACATTTTTCTAGACACAACTCGTCTGCTAAAAACGATCAAGCAATGGGGCTCCTAAGGTCGGGGAAGGCTCTGATACCAACTTGTAACACCCTTGATGTGACTATAGCTCCCACGTGTCGAGGCACGACTTACAGACATAATCGCATTGAAGGCATATGTCGCAAGTAAGGTAATCTTTACACATCCCATGTAATATAATAATAAAGGGAGATAACATAGTTGGCTTACACTTGCCACATCAATCAAGGTACATAAATAACATTACATCATCCAAACACACATGGCCCAACTACGGCGCCAAAATAAAAGATAACCCAACATGCGACACGGTCCCGATCACCCCCAACTAGGCACCACTACTGATCATCAGGAAGGGAAACATAATAACGTTGAGAGTCCTCGTCGAACTCCCACTTGAGCTCGAGCGCGTCACCTAGAGCGGAATCATCAGGCCCTGCATCTGGTGTAATAGTAATCTGTGAGCCACAGAGACTCAGCAATCTCGCACCCTCGCGATCAAGACTACTTAAGCTTATAGGTAAGGCAAGGTAAATATGTGGAGCTGCTACAAGCGACTAACATAATATGCTGGCTATCCTGTTCGCAAAAGAGAGCGAGAAGAGGAGGCAAAGCCTGAGGAAGAAAGTAGAGAACAACCTGCGCAAGCATTACTCCAACACCGTGTCGACTTCCCGGACTCCGCCTAGAAGAGGCCATCACGGTAACACACTCAGTTGATTCATTTTAATTAAGTTAAGGTTCAAGTTATCTACAACCGGACATTAACAAATTCCCATCTGCCCATAACCGCGGGCACGGCTTTCGAAAGTTCAAATCCCTGCAGGGGAGTCCCAACTTAGCCCATGACAAGCTCTCACGGTCAACGAAGGAATAGACCTCCTCCCGAGATGTTTCGATCAGACTCGGTATCTCGGTTCTTCAAGACACTTCGACAGGTTAAAACAAATCCAGCAACACCGCCCGAATGTGCCGACAAATCCTGTGTAACGCCCCAGATACGACTTTTCAAATTTGTATCCAACTCTTGCCATTTCCGGCATTAAGTTATATTTATTCCTCGGGTTCGGGTCTTTGTCTCCGTGTGTTGTTTTCGTTTTCTTGCATCTCATATCATGTCATCATGTGCATTGCATTTGCATACGTGTTCATCTCATGCATTCGAGCATTTTCCCCGTTGTCCGTTTTGCATTCCGGCGCTTCGTTCTCCTCCGGTGGTCATTTCTAGCTTTCTTTCGTGTGTGGGGATTAAACATTTCCGGATTGGACCGAGACTTGTCATGCGGCCTTGGTTTACTACCGGTAGACCGCCTGTCAAGTTTCGTATCCAATTGGACTTCGTTTGATACTCCAACGGTTAACCGAGGGACCGAAAAGGCCCGTGTGTGTTGCAGCCCAACATCCCCCAAATTGTGGCCCAAAACCCACCAAACTCTGCTCCATGTCCTAGAGCGTTCGATCACGATCGCGTGGGCGAGAACCGCACCTCATTTGGACTCTCCTAGCTCCCTCTATGTCTATAAATACCCCCTCCATTCGGATCTCTTCTTCCCCCGTCCGAAACCCTAGTTAAAAAAAACAGATCAACCCCCGCCACCGACGGACGTGTCCGGATCGGACCGGACAGCGTCCGCCGCCGCCCCTTGTCCACTCACGCGCCGCCACGTGGGCCGCGCCCACATCCCCGCCGCCGGCCCGGGAGGCCCAGGAGGGGCCCCCGCGAGCCCGATCCGCCGCCGCCCTTCGTCCCGCGCCCCGCCGCCGTCCTCTTCCCGGCCGGCCGCCGCCGCCGCCGCGGGCACCGCCGCCGCCCCAGCCGGAGGTCGCCGCCGCCCGTGAAGACCGGCGCCGCCACGCCCGGCCCCGCCTCGGGCGCCGCGCCGACGGCCACGCCGCCGTCGCCGCCCCGGTCCGGCCGGCCCCCTCCTCCTCCGCGGCGCCTCCTCCTCTCCGGCGAGACTCCGGCGAGATCCCGGCCATCCTCGGTTCGCGCGCCCGTGAACAGTGCCGAAACCCTAGATCTGGGTTGACTTCCCTCTTCTCCCCCCTAATTTTTATGCCTACTTTGCCTGCCCGTAACTTTGCATCCGTAGCTCCGATTTGGACATATGATATATCATAATCTTCGCCTCGATGAGTACATCATTTCATTCCATTGCATAATTTTCATTTGAGTTCATCTTGATGCCCAAAATGCTGTTAGAAGGAGGCTTCGTGAGTTAATTGTCAGATCTGCTAGTTCATCTTAGACTTTTGTCATTTTTGCCATGATTAATGTGTGCATGCTATGCCTGTGAGTCCTGCATATGTTTTGTTAAGCATTTTGGCTTCTTTCAAGAGGTGCAACCCATACATTTTTAGGATGTGTGTGGTGACTTGTGCAAGCTCGCAAAGAGAGGCACCCGGGAAATCTGTTTTCAGGGACTTAGTTGTTTTCACTAAGTCTGGGATATTTTAGTTCATGATGCCATATGTTCATCTTGTTGTCTAGTGATCCGTGCCTCTTTTGAGGATGATCAGTAAAGGAGTTTTGTTAATCATGTTATGCTATATCCATGCATGTCTTGTTTTGCAATTATGGAGCAACATAGCTTGAGTCAATCGAGCTCTACTTTTGCTTCGTGGTGAATCTGGGCAGATCGTCAACTCGTTTGCGATTTTGCCGGCGTTGTCGTAGTTGATCCGTGTATGCTATGCCATTGTTCTTGCCATGTATAGCTTGTATTTTGTGCCTTCTTAATGGCTGTATGCTTGCCTTGCCATGACTTGCACCGTGGTGAGTGCATCGAGCTCGTTTACATGCCTTCGTGAGTTATATTTCAGCATGTCTCAGTTTTCACTAAGTCTGAAAACTGATTGTGTTTTAGCTATGTTCGTGTGCCCGTTAATATATTTTGTGATCCTTTTGGCCCCAGGTCACTTTGGGAAATTTGTTAAGCTTGTTGAGTAGCTCCATTCCATGTTCTTACTTGTCTTAATCAGGTCATGTATTGTTGTTTTGTGCTGCTCCGAAGAGGGCTTCGTGATCTGAAATTTCAGACAAGTGTTAATTTCACTAAGTCTGGAATCTGTTGTGCATTTGCGTTTTTGCCATGCTTGTTTGAACCTCATAATGGATGAATTGGCCGTGGCTCAGTGCTAGTCTTTTGTTAAGCATCTTGTCTGAATCCCTGCCATGATTTTGTTGTCATGTTTGGGTGCTGTAGCATGTTCATTTCGTTGCATTTAGATGCCTACTTGCTGTAAATCGAAGACCGGTGTCATTCTAAATCGCTTGCCATTTCCAAACCGTAATCCCATTCCAATGTTATATCGTTCAGCGATTTTCATCCCCCTCTTCCAGTGGCACCCTTGGAATTCCAAGTTGAGGCCAGGTCATGCATTCCTGTTATATCTTGCATTTTGCATCCGCACGCATCCCGCATAGCATATCATCATTTCATCATATTGCTTGGTCTTGCACGTGGTTGATTGTATCCTTGTTGCTTGTTTGTCTTGTTTGGGTAGAGCCGGGAGACGAGTTCGCTAGAGGAGCCCGTTGAGTTTGCTTGTGAGGATCCAGTCAACTCTGACAACTGTGCAGGCAAGATGATCATACCCTCGAAATCACTACTATCTTTGCTATGCTAGTTTGCTCGCTCTTGCTATGCCAATGCTACGATGCCTACCTTTTGCTTGTCAGCCTCCCAATTGCCATGTTGAACCTCTAACCCACCATTGTCCTAGCAAACCGTTGATTGGCTATGTTACCGCTTTGCTCAGCCCCTCTTATAGCGTTGCTAGTTGCAGGTGAAGATTGGAGGCGTTCCTTGTTGGAACATCTTTTACTTGTTGGGATATCATTATATTGCTATGTTATCTTAATGCATCTATATACTTGGTAAAGGGTGGAAGGCTCGGCCTCTCGCCTAGTGTTTTGTTCCACTCTTGCCGCCCTAGTTTCCGTCATATCGGTGTTATGTTCCCGGATTTTGCGTTCCTTACGCGGTTGGGTTATAATGGGAACCCCTTGATAGTTCGCCTTGATTAAAGCTTTTCCAGCAATGCCCAACTTGGTTTTACCATTTGCCTCCTAGCCTTTTCTTTCCCTTGGGTTCTGCAGACTCAAGGGTCATCTTATTTAACCCCCCCCGGGCCAGTGCTCCTCTGAGTGTTGGTCCCGAGTAGACTGCGGGGCCACCTCGGGGCAACTTGAAGGGTTGGTTTTACTCGTAGGATGTCTCATCTGAGTGTGCCCTGAGAAAGAGATATGTGCAGCTCCTATCGGGATTTGTCGGCACATTCGGGCGGTGTTGTCTTGTTTTACTGTCGAAGATGTCTTGTAACCGGTTACCGAGTCTGATCGGTGTCTCGGGGAAGGTCTATTCCTTCGTTGACCGTGAGAGCTTGTCATGGGCTAAGTTGGGACCCCCTGCAGGGATTGAACTTTCGAAAGCCGTGCCCGCGGTTATGGGCAGATGGGAATTTGTTAATGTCCGGTTGTAGATAACTTGAAACCTTAATTAATTAAAATGAATCAACGAGTGTGTTGCCGTGATGGCCTCTTCTCGGCGGAGTCCGGGAAGTGGACACGGTGTTGGAGTAATGCTTGCAGGTTGTTCCTCTTCTCGCTCCCTTGTTAGTCTTGCGCAGTTGCTCTTCTAGATCTGCTCGCGCTTTGCCTCCTCTTCTCGCTCTCTTTTGCGTATAAGATAGCCACCATATATGCTAGTCGCTTGCTGCAGCTCCACATATATTTGCCTTATCCATTCCTATAAGCTTAAATAGTTTTGATCGCGAGGGTGCGAGATTGCTGAGTCCCTGTGGCTCACAGATACTATAATTCCAGATGCAGGTCCAGGCGATTCCGCTCCAGGTGACGAGTACGAGCTCAAGTGGGAGTTCGACGAGGACTCTCAGCGTTATTATGTTTCCTTTCCCGATGATCAGTAGTGGTGCCTAGTTGGGGATTGATTCAGGGCCTTGTCGCTTGTTGGCTTCTTTTCCATTTTGGCGTCGTAGTCGGGCCATGAGTGTTTGTTTGATGGATGTTATTTATTAACTCTGATGTGACGTGGCGAGTGTAAGCCAACTATGTTATCTCCCCATTTTATTATGTATTACATGGGATGTTGTAATGATTGCCTGACTTGCGACATTGCTTTCAATGCGGTTATATCTCTAAGTCGTGCCTCGACACGTGGGAGCTATAGCCGCATCGAGGGCGTTACATCCTGATAGGAGCTGCACGTATCTTGTTCTCAGGGCACACTCAGATGAACACTACATACAACTAAAACCAACCCTCAAGTTTCCCCGAGGTGGCACTGCATGGCTCTACTTGGACCAACACTCAGAGGACCACTGGCCCGGGGGGGTTTAATAGATGACCCTCGGCCCGGAAACCCCAAGGGAAAAAGAGGCTAGGTTGGTGAATGTAAAACCAAGTTGGGCATTGCTGGAAAAGCTTTAATCAAGACGAACTATCAGGGTTTCCCATTATAACCACGCGTAGGAACGCAAAATCCGGGAACATAACACGGATATGACGGAAACTAGGGCGGCAAGAGTGGAACAAAACACTAGGCGAGAGCCGAGCCTTCCACCCTTTACCAAGTATATAGATGCATTAAGAAAACATGGCAATATAATGATATCCCAACAAGTAAATAAATGTTCCAACAAGGAACGACCTTCAATCTTCACCTGCAACTAGCAACGCTATAAGAGGGGCTGAGCAAAGCGGTAACATAGCCAATCAACGGTTTGCTAGGACATGGTGGGTTAGAGGTTTGACATGGCAATTTGGGAGGCTTGAAAGAAAGTGGTAGGCATCGTAGCATTGGCATAGCAAAAGAGCGAGCAAACTAGCATAGCAAAGATAGTAGTGATTTCGAGGGTATGATCATCTTGCCTGCACAGTTGTCAGAGTTGACTGGATCCTCGAAAGCAAACTCAACGGGCTCCTCGTTAGCGAACTCGTCTCCCGGCTCTACCCAAACAAGACAAACAAGCAACAAGGACATAATCAACCACGTGCAAGGACCAAACACTATGGTCCAAAGATGATATGCTATGCGGGATGCGATGCGGGATGCATATGCAAGATTGACAGGAAATGCAAGATCCTGGCCTCAACTTGGAAATCCAAGTGTGCACTGGAAAGATGAGATGAAATCGCTTGAAAACGATATAAAGAACGTCGAATCGGAGTTACGGTTTGGAAATGGCAAGCAATTCAAATATGACCACGTCTGCGATTTACAGCAAGTAGCCATCTAAATGCAATGTGATGAACATGCTAAAGCACCCAAACATGGCATAAAAATACATGGCAGGGATGCACTCAAGATTCTTAACAAAAGTCTAGCACTGAGCTACGGCCAATTCATCCATTAACAGATTCAAACAAGCATGGCAAAAGTGCATATGGCAAACAGATTTCAGACAGTGAAATTAACACTTGTCTGGACTTTTAGATCAGGTAGCACTCTTCGGAGCAACAAAACTATATGGTACAGGACCTGAACATGGCAAAGTAATGCATGGCATGGAGCTACTCAAAGAGCGTAACAAAAGTCCCTTAGTGACCTTGAGCCAAAAGGGATCACAAAATACAATTGCAAGCATGTGAACATGGCAAAACATAATCAGATCACAGACTTAGTGAAAACTGGAGCATGCTGAAAACAGATAACAAGTAGGCATGTTTACGAACTCGATGCACTCACTACGGAGCAATTCATGACAATCTAAGCATACACCCATCAAGAATACACAAAATGCAAGCTAGACATGGCAAGAACAATAGCATAGCATGCACGGGTCAACTACAACATCATCGGCAAAATTGCAAACAAGTTGACAATCTGCCCAGATTCACAAAGTAGCAAAAGTAGAGCTCGATTGACTCAAGCTAGGGTCCTCCATAATTGCAAACAAAGACATGGATGGATAGAGCACTACAAGATTAACAAAACATCCTTACTGATCATCCTCAAAAGAGGGCACGGATCACTCGGAAACAATATGAACATATGGCCATATGAAATAAACAGATCAAGGACTTAGTGAAATTACTAAGTCCCTGAAATCAGCACTACCAAGTGCCTCACTTCGCAAGCTTGTGCTAGTCACCACACAAATCACAAAATACATGGGTTGCACCTTTGGAAAGATGGTAGAACCCTTAGCAAAACATATGTAGAGCTCATGGGCATAACATGCACACAATAATCATGGCAAAAATGACAAATATGCAAATGGAGTAGCAGATCTGACAAATAACTCAAGTAGCCCTCTTCTAACAGCATTTCGGGCCTCAAGATGAACTCAAATGAAAATGATGCAATGGAATGAAATGATGTACTCTCTGAGGCGAACAATTTGATATGCTATATGCCAAAAACGGAGTTACGGATGCAAAGATATAGCATGATGAAGATGAGCACATGAGCTAGGGTTTCGGGCAAAAAGTCAACCCGAGACAAATCCGGATCTGAGATCTGCATGCTTTACGAGGATCGCCGGGGTTTTTGCCGGAGTTCGTCGCTGGACTTGGCGAGGGGAGGCACCGGAGTCGAGGGAGAGACGGAGAGGGGCCGGATCCGGCGTGGGGGAGGCGGCGAGGCGACACGGACGTCGAGGCGGCCGCGGGCGGCGGCGCGCGCGCCGGCGGGGAGGCGGAGGATGGCGGCGGCCGAGGAAGAGACGAGGAGGCGCGGGCGGCGGGATGGCTTCGGGCCGCGAGGGCCCGCGATGGGCCTCATCGGGCCCGCTGGGGCGGCGAAGTGGGCGCAGGCGGCGGCGAGTGAGGAGGCGACACGTGGCGGCGGCGGGGGAGGACCCGGACGTGTCTGTCGGTGCAGATTTGTCCGGCGGCGCGCGAGGGGTGGATCTAGGGTTTTCGGGAGGAAGGAGAAGGAGATTTTCGGGGGTTCTTTAAATAGGCATAGAGGGAGTTAGGAGAGTCCAAATGAGGTGCGGTTTTCGGCCATGCGATCGTGATCGAACGATCTAGATGATGGAGAAGGCTTAGGTGGGTTTTGGGCCAAATTGGAGGGGTGTTGGGCTGCAACACACACGAGGCCTTTTCGGTCCCTCGGTTAACCGTTGGAGTATCAAACAAAGTCCAAATGATACGAAACTTGACAGGAGGTCTACCGGTAGTAAACCAAGGCCGCATGGCAAGTCTCGGTCCAATACGGAAATGTTTAATCCCCACACACGAATGAAAGGTAGAAATGACCACCGGAGGGGAACGAAGCGCCGGAATGCAAAACGGACAACGTGGAAAATGCTCGAATGCATGAGATGAACACGTATGCAAATGCAATGCACATGATGACATGATATGAGATGCATGACAACGACAACAACACACGGAGACAAAAACCCAACCCGAGAAAATAAAATAACTTAACGCCGGAAACGGCAAGAGTTGGAGTATAAATTGGGAAAGTAATATCCGGGGTGTTGCAACACTCCACCAGTACAAAAGGATCTCGTCCCGAGATCTAGGACTGAAAGAACGCCGGGTACTCAGAACGGAGGTGATCCTCGCGTTCCCAGGTAGCTTCACGGTCGGAATGATGTGACCACTTGACTTTGAGGAATTTGATTGACTTATTGCGAGTCTGGCGTTCTGTCTCTTCAAGAATAGCAACGGGGTGCTCACGATATGAGAGATCTTCTTGGAGCTCAATGTCCTCGAAGTTGACGGTGCGGTCAGGAGTCTTGAAGCACTTTCGGAGCTGAGAGACATGGAACACATCATGAACATTTGCAAAGTTTGAAGGAAGCTCGAGTTGATAGGCGAGATCGCCTCTCTTGCTGACAATCTTGAAAGGTCCCACGTATCTGGGGGCAAGCTTCCCTTTGATACCGAAGCGACGAGTACCTTTCATAGGAGAAACGTGGAGGTAAACATGATCTCCGATCTCGAAAGCCAAATCACGGTGCTTACTATCATAGTAGCTCTTCTGATGGGATTGGGCTGCTTTGAGGTTATCTCGAATGACTTTGCACAAATTGGGAAAGTAATATCCGGGGTGTTGCAACGAGAGCCTATCGGATGCCCGAGAATAATCTGGAGGAAATTAAGAAACAGATCAAGGAGTTATTGGAGAAAGGATACATTCGAAGGAGTTCATCACCTTGGGGAGCCCCAATGCTTTTGGTTGAGAAGAAGGATAAATCCCTAAGAATGGTTGTTGATTATCGGGCCTTGAATGAAGTGACGATCAAGAACAAGTACCCACTGCCGATGATCAATGATCTGTTTGATCAGCTGCAAGGAGCTAAGGTGTTTTCGAAGATCGATTTGCGATCAGGATACCATCAGTTGAAGATTCGAGAGAAAGATATACCAAAGACAGCATTCACCACGCGTTACAGATTATATGAGTATACGGTCATGTCGTTGGGACAGACTAACGCCCCTGCCTATTTCATGAGCATGATGAACAAGGCATTCATGGAATATTTGGACAAGTTTGTTGTGGTGTTTATTGATGATATTATGGTATACTCGAAGAATTAAGAGGAGCACAAGGAGCATTTGCGATTAGTTCTCAAGAAACTCAGGGAACACCAGTTGTATGCCAAGGTCAGCAAATGCGAGTTTTGGTTGAAGGAAGTCGGATTCCTTGGACATGTTATATCAGGAGAAGGTATAGTAGTAGACCCCAGCAAGGTTCAGTCAGTCATTGAATGGTTGGCACCCACTTCAGTTAGCGAGATCCGCTGTTTTCTTGGACTCGCAGGATACTATCGGAGATTCATTGAGAATTTTTCCAAGATTGCGAAACCAATGACAGAGTTGTTGAAGAAGGATACTAAGTTTAAATGGACGGAAGATTGCGAGGCAAGTTTCCAGGAGTTGAAGAAACGTTTGACAGCCCCAGTGCTGACATTGCTAGATATACATAAGGATTTCCAAGTGTATTGCGACGCCTCTCGCTTAGGACTTGGAAGTGTGCTTATGCAGGACGGAAGAGTTGTTTCGTATGCCTCACGACAACTAAAACCTCACGAGTTGAACTATGCCACTCATGATTTGGAGCTTGCAGCAGTAGTGCATGCATTGAAGACTTGGAGACATTACCTTATTGGAAACCGTTGTGATGTGTACACGGATCATAAGAGTTTGAAGTAGATCTTCACACAGAAGGAACTGAACCTTAGGCAGAGGAGATGGTTGGACCTTATAAAGGATTATGACATGAAGCTGCACTATCATCCAGGCAAGGCCAATGTCGTAACAGACACTTTGAACCGGAAGAGTTATGCTAATATCCTTGCGAGTAAGGGAGTGCCAAAGGAGTTAGCAGAGGATATCATGGAACTTAGATTAGAGATTGTTCCTAGAGGTTTTGTTGCAACAACGGAAGTTTAGTCGACATTGTTGGGTAAGATTCTGGAAGCTCAGAAGGATGACAAAGAGATTGCCGAGATAAAGGAGAAGATGAGAAAAGGAAAGGCCAAAGGTTTTCGTGAGGATGAGCACGATACCTTATGGTTTGAGGACTGGATATACATGCCCAAAAACACAGAGATCAGGAAGTTAATACTACAGGAGGCCCATGACTCACCATACTCGATACATCCCGGAAACACCAAGATGTATTTGGATTTGAAGGAACGTTTCTGGTGGACGGGTATGAAGAAGGATATTGCCGAGTATGTAGCCGTATGTGATGTATGTCAGAGAGTGAAGGCAGAGCATCAAAAGTTGGCAGGATTGTTACAGCCTATGCCGATACCCGAATGGAAGTGGGATAAACTTGGCTGGACTTTATCACCGGATTGCCCAGGACCAAATCAGGATATGATTCCATATGGGTAGTAGTTGATTGCTTGACCAAAGTGGCTCACTTTATCCCAGTGAAAACCACTTATACAAGTGCGAAGTTGGCCAAGATATATATGTCTAGGATCGTATGTCTGCATGGAGTTCCGAGGTCCATCGTATCAGATAGAGGAACACAGTTTACCTCAAAGTTTTGGCATCAGTTACACCAGACCTTGGGAACAAGACTGGAGTTCAGTACAGCGTTTCACCCGTAGACGGATGGACAGACAAAGAGAGTCAATCAGATTCTGGAGGACATGTTGAGAGCCTGTGCGCTAGATTATGGATCTAGTTGGGATGACAATTTTCCTTACGCGGAGTTCTCATACAACAATAGCTACCAAGCCAGTTTGAAGATGGCACCGTTCGAATCCCTGTACGGACGAAGGTGCAAAACACCGTTAATGTGGGATGAAGTAGGAGACCGACAGTTGTTTGGACTAGACTTGATCAAGGAGTCTGAAGAGAAGGTTAAGCTGATTCGTGATAGACTGAAGATTGCTCAGTCCTGGCAGAAGAGTTATGCAGACTCGAAACGCAAGGAGGTAACCTATGAAATTGGAGACAGAGTATATCTGCGAGTATCACCCTTGCGAGGAGTGAAACGTTTTGGAGTTAAAGGAAAGTTAGCCCCGAGATTTGTAGGACCGTATCGTGTTTTGGAACGGATGGGAGAAGTTTCCTACAAGTTGGAGTTACCTGAAGGACTGCCAGGAGTTCATGACGTGTTCCACGTTTCACAGTTGAAGAAGTGTGATGCTGAGATGGCCGATATACCGTTAAGAGATACAGTACCCTTGGAGGCGATTCAGTTGGACAGTGATTTGACTTATGAGGAAATGCCAGTTAAGATCCTTGAGTTTGCTAGCCGAGTCACCCGCAGTAAGGTTATCAAGTTTTGCCAAATTCAGTGGAGCCACCACACCGAGGATGAAGCCACCTGGGAACGAGAGGATGATCTACTCAAAGACCACCCACACCTATTTTCTAGCCAACTCGAATCTCGAGGGCGAGATTCATCTTAAGGGGGTAGGTTTGTAACATCCCAAATTTTCAATTTGGAATGTTATACATAGGTCATTCTTGCATATCATATTTTATTGCATTTTCGTTCCGCAATCCTCGAAATCCTAAGCAACTCAAGGACCCTCGGAGAGAGTTGGGGATTTTCCCGGTTTTCATATTTGATTTTATCAAAGAATGAAATGAGGATTTTTGATTTTAATTATTTTCTCTCCAAAATATATTTCATATTAAAATATATGAGAGTAGATAATATGACTTCTCCAAAATAACTGAAATATTGGAGGAAAAATATTAAAAATCATTTATTAGATTTTATTTGCATTAGAAAAGGTGCATGTTTTCAAAATTGCATTTTAGGGCCAAGAAAATGTTCATCTCGTCCTAAATATTTTATTTAACAGTGAAAATTTGTTTTGGCATTTTAGCTTTTTATTTTATTTTCTAGGATTTATTTTCTGTTCGGCAGAATTATTAAAAAAAAACTTCCAGCGCCCGACCGGGCCGAAGCCCAGCAGAGCCACGCCGGCCCAACCCCGCGCCGCCGCCTCCCTCGCGCGCGCCGCCGTGCGCGGCACGGACGCCGAGGAGAGTCTGAGCCGGACTCCTCCCCGGGCGCCCCCTCGCCCAAGCAAGCCGCCACCCCGCCCCCTTTATATAGCCGCCACCCCGCCCCCTTTATATAGCCGCCGCCCCGCCCCCTAGCCACCACCACTACAAGCCGCCAGCCCCGCCGCCGAGCCCAGCCCCAAGCCGCGCCGCCGCTTCGCCGCCCGCGCCTCGCAGCCGCCCCGCCGCCGCCGCTTCGCCGCCCCGCGCCGCCGAGCCACCCCGCCGCTCCGCAAGCCCGCCGCCCGAGTCCCGCCCTCTCCGGAGGTACCGCGCCGATCCGCCGCCGCCCGGTTTTTTTTGGAAATTGTTTTGGTTTTTTTAGAAAACCCTAGTTCATTTTATAGATCGGTTCACCGGTTTTCCCCAGTTTTTCAATTTAGCGGATGTTCGTCCGTACATTCGTTTCAATGAATGGTTTTCGCTCGTTAGTTACAGATAACGAACGCTCGTTAGTTAGCCTGTTCGTCAGTTTTCTTTTATCGGATTTTTCCGCGATTATTCTCGATCGTGATTTCTGATCCGATTTTCGTTTCTGTTTATCTTTTCGCTCGTTAGTCGGAATCAGACGATTCAAGCGCCTAGATCTTCGTCTCGAGACCCTCTTTCTGCTTAACCAACTTGAATAAGATTTTGGTACTGTAAAATTTGACCTTACTTCATATTAGTAAACAGATCTTGTTTCCTTCGCCGTTTGAGTTTCATTACTCCGTTTGATTTGATTCTTTTTGCAAACGGGAGTTCTTAAGTTGAACTTTCCGGTTAGATCTTCTTATTTGAGTTTTACCCGTGCTTCTTCAATTGTTGCTTATGTATGCTATTGTTTGTTTGCGATAGAATTCCCGGAGTGCGAAGCGTGTTATTTGGAGTGTCTAGGTTACGCGGATCGTCAGCAAGGCAAGTAACACTTTGATCATATCCCTTTATCACCCAATTTTTATGCATTAGTTCCAATCCTCAAACACTGCATGATTAGGATGACATTAACTTGTGGGTTGGGAAGTAGTTGATGAGGTAGAACCTATTGCCCTGCTACATTCAAACCCTTGGGAGTTACTTCTACGCGTTGCTTATACTTCTATGCTATGCTCGTAGACATGGTTTGGGTGAGTGAAATCCAGGACAGATGTGAGATTGATAATTAATGGTTTTAACTTAAGGTGGCAATTTAAATACACATCTGGGTGGATTGAGGCACCTGGAGTACCCAGTGTTGCCTGTATTTCTGGAAATCCCGGAGTACCCGTGCGATCTTCCTATGGACCGCCACCCAGGCTCAAAGGAAACTGAGATGATTCATGCTAGAAACTTCCGTGTGCAGCCACAAGCTATTATGGGCTCTAGCATAGTTGAGTAAGTTACGTGAAGCTCTTGAAGAGGCAGATCAGCAGGTAGAGGGATGTAAGTTTGGTATGGTCTGTCCGGAGTAGAGAGTTAATCACTACTAGGAAAAGGCCTACTAGTGGCGCACCTGTTTTGCCTACTAATGGCGCACTACAGGCGCGCCACTAGTAGCATGCCATTAGTATTTTTTTACTAATGGCGCACCTGTGGTGCGCCATTAGTATAGCCCACAGTGCGCCATTAGTATCTGGTATACTAATGGCGCACCACATAGAAATGCATCATTAGTAACAATTTTTTTTTAAAAAATAAGAATTTTTTTGTCAATTTTTTTCTCTTAATCTCAGGTCACTATTGCCCTGCTACATTCAAACCCTTGAGAGTTAGTTCTACGTGTTGCTTATACTTCTATGCTATGCTCGTAGACATGGTTTGGGTGAGTGAAATCCATGACAGATGTGAGATTAATAATTAATGGTTTTAACTTAAGGTGGCAATTTAAATACACATCTGGGTGGATTGAGGCACCTGGAGTACCTAGTGTTGCCTGTATTTCTGGAAATCCCGGAGTACCCGTGCGATCTTCCTATGGACCGCCACCTAGGCTCAAAGGAAACTGAGATGATTCATGCTAGAAACTTCCGTGTGCAGCCACAAGCTATTAATGGCTCTAGCATAGTTGAGTAAGTTACGTGAAGCTCTTGAAGAGGCAGATCAGCAGGTAGAGGGATGTAAGTTTGGTATGGTCTGTCCGGAGTAGAGAGTTAATCACTACTAGGAAAAGGCCCTACTAGTGGCGCACCTGTTTTGCCTACTAATGGGCACTACAGGTGCACCACTAGTAGCATGCCATTAGTATTTTTTTTACTAATGGCGCACCTGTGGTGCGCCATTAGTATAGCCCACGGTGCGCCATTAGTATAGCCCACAGTGCACCTGTTTTGCCTACTAATGGCGCACTACAGGTGCGCCACTAGTAGCATGCCATTAGTATTTTTTTTACTAATGGCGCACCTGTGGTGCGCCATTAGTATAGCCCACGGTGCGCCATTAGTATAGCCCACAGTGCGCCATTAGTATCTGGTATACTAATGACGCACCACATAGAAATATGTAACTTTTCAAGTAGATGATTTCTCATATGAAGAACTTTTTAATCCGAGTTCGTATGCAAAAGTTATGCCCATTTTACAAATTCCAGAGAGATTTTGCAAATAAAGTCGAAATTCATATTTGTAAATTTTCCCAACAAGTAGACCACATATCACATGGAAAACTTATTTTCTTCTATTTTTTTAACATTTCCATCATTTTCTTTTATTTTTTAAACTGAAAAGGCGGTCCACATGGGGGGTGCATTCGGTGGAATTTTTGGGCCAAGTTAGTAATGGCGCACCGTGGGAGTGGTGCGCCTTTACTAGTTGAATTTTTTTTTGAAAAAAACTTAGTAATGGCGCACCAGTGGACAGTGCGCCATTACTAGTTTTAACTAGTAATGGCGCACTGCCCACTGGTGCGCCGTTACTAACAAATTGTTTTTCAAAACTACTAATGGCGCATCGTGGGTGTGGTGCGCCATTACTATGTCAACTAGTAATGGCGCACTATCCCATGGTGCGCCATTAGTAACAATTTTTTAATTTTTTTTTCAAAACTACTAATGGCGCACCACACACCAGGTGCGCCATTAGTAATATATTTCTAATGGCGCACCTGTATGTGGTGCGCCATTAGTGTCCATATTATCTATAGCCCTTTTCCTAGTAGTGAATGTTTCCGAAAGACTGTGTCTTGGTCATCCGTTTCTCAAACACCATGTAGTGCGAGAAATCCAACATAGACAATCGAGTCTTGTGGGGAAAAGTGCGCAAACCTCTACAGAGTATACAAACTAATCATTATTAGCCGTGTCCCCGGTTATGGACAATCTTGAGTATCTAGTACTTGGAGTATCTTAAGTATCTCATCACTCTTAATTAATATTTTTGGGTTTATAATCACTTTAATTGGGATTGAGTTGGAGGAACCTTCTCAATGATGTTTCAACTACCATGATAGTAAATTTAAAATCTACTCCTTTGTTGTAGGGGAAAAATTGCTTTTCGCAAAACTGTAACCATAGAGCTTTCCACCAGCCAAATATGCATGTAGTGATAGCATTATTCTGTTCTTACACTACTGTGTTACTTTTCCAGCATATTCCATGGGCTGACCCGTTTTCGGGCTGCAATGTATTATGTTGCAGAATTTTCAGACGAGGAGTAATGTTCGTTAGGTCGTTACCGTGCAACTCAGCTATGCCGTTGGAGTTGATGGACTCACTTTATCTTCCAAGCCTTCCGCTGTTATCATATTAGATGGCCTTAAGCCATATTTATTGTAATAAGATCTCTTTTGAGACATCCAATGTAATAAGTGTGTGATTGCTACTCTGTTATAAATCCTTCGAGTACTGTGTGTGTCAGCATTACCGGTCCAGGGATGACACTAAAGCACAGAGACTTGACCGTTTGAGGTAGGGTCGCTACAGTTTCATTCACGTGCGCACCGCACGCGTGGATGGGCATGTCCGTGATATTTTCACGTGCGGGGGAGTCGAACTTTTGTGGTATATTCCAATCATATTGTTATCCCTATTCTATTTTCTCCCAGCTCACCCACAAACCAAACGCATGCTATCTAATAAAAAATAGATATCCCTGCTCCTTGGGTGGCTATCCCATGATCCAAACACATCCGTAAGTTGGTTTCAGATTTTATGGATATTGTTATGAATATGAGATAGTATACGCATTTATTCTGTACAGATACTTCCGCCCGAGTTGTTATACGCCTATCTACCTGTTCGTTTGCCACATACCCCTTTCTGTTACATACCTTGCTCGACGCCTTCACATTCACCTTTTTCATCGCCGGATTGTGTCGCAAGGATCCTGTGAGATGTGAGCAATGAAACTAGGTCATGTGTCTAATTTTGATAGTGTGGCTCTGCCCCATTGTTGGTTATGATAATGTCTCGGACAGCCTGTTTGACAATAGTCAAGTTTGCGGTTTAATAAAAGCAGCGACAACTCAATCTGCAATAAATTTCAATTTTGCACAAATTGATATTAAAATTGTACATTACAATTTTGTATCAAATATGCCCGCCAATTTAGCAAAATAATAAAATTTTACCACGCCTAAATATTGTGACAGTTATGCACGTCGTCTCAAGCGTATAGTCCCACTTGCAAGAAGCCACATCGCCCATGTATAGACCCGCGTGCCAACATCCACGCCAGCACTGCAATGGGATCACATGTCAAGATTTTTTGACCAGTCAAATGACACATCGTCACAGAAAAAACAATGCCCGGTCCCACATGTAAGCAATGACGTCAGCAGCTTCTGGGCCCACATGTCAGCAGCGTTGATCGGTGAAAACTAATGCCCGACTTATTACTTATGGGACTATAGACGATAATACCCATGATGGAGCCACATGGAAGACGCCATGTCAGCAACTGTTGGCCCCACTTGTCAGAATCTTTGACCGACAGATGATAACCCACAAGTATAGGGGATCGCAACAGTTTTCGAGGGTAGAGTATTCAACCCAAATTTATTGGTTGGACACAAGGGGAGACAAAGAATATTCACGAGTATGAGCAGCTGAGTTGTCAATTCAACCACACCTAAAAGATTTAATATCTACAGCAAAGTATTTAGTAGCAAAGTAATATGGAAGTAACAGTAACGGTGACAAAAGTATCGGTAGTAGTTTTGTAGCGATTGTAACAGAAGCAGCAACAAAAGTAACTTAGCAAAGATCACTATGTGAAAAGCTCGTAGGCAATGGATCAACAATGATTATTGTGTTGGATGATATTCATCATGTAGCAGTCATAACCTAGGGTGACACAGAACTAGCTCCAATTCATCAATACAATGTAGGCATGTCTTCCATATGTAGTCATGCATGCTTATGGAAAAGAACTTGCATGACATCTTTTGTCCTACCCTCCCATGGCAGCGGGGTCCTAATGGAAACTAAGGGATATTAAGGCTTCCTTTTAATAGAGAACCGGAATAAAGCATTAGCACTTTGTGTATACATGAACTCCTCAAACTACGGTAATCACCAGAAAGAATCCTAATTATTGTCACCTTGGGGTATGCGGATCATAATTCGTAATAGGTTTATACAACTTGCAAGATAGGATCAAGAACAAAAATATATTCAGGAAAACATAATATGTTTAGATCTGAAATCATGGCACTCGGGCCCTAGTGACAAGCATTAAGCATCGGAAAGTCGTAGCATCATCAATCTTAGAACATAGTGGATACTAGGGATCAAACCCTAACAAAACTAACTCAATTACGTGATAAATCTCATCTAACCATCACCGTCCAGCAAGCCTACGATGGAATTACTCACTCCTGGCAATGAGCATCATGAAATTGGTGATGGAGGAAGGTTGGTGATGATGATGGCGACGAATCCCCCTCTCCGGAGCCCCGAACGGACTCCAGATCAGCCCTCCCGATGAAGAACAGGAGGCGGCAACGGCTTCGTATCATAAAACGTGATGAATCCTTCTCTTCGATTTTTTCTCCACGAATAGGTACTTATAGAGTTGGAATTAGGGTCGGAGGTGGTCCAGGGGGCCCACAAGACTGGTAGGCGCGCCCCAAGGACTTGTGGCCTCTGGGTGGCCCCACTCTGGTTGATTCTTGCGCCAATATTTTTTATATATTCCAAAAATATTCTCCGTAATTTTCAAGCCAATCCGAGAACTTTTATTTCTACACAAAAATAACACCAGGGAAATTCTGTTGAAAATAGCGTCAATCAATGTTAGTTCCATTCAAATCATGCAAATTAGAGTCCAAAACAAGGGCAAAAGATTGGAAAAGTAGATATGATGGAGATGTATCAACTCCCCCAAGCTTAGCCCATTGCTTGTCCTCAAACAATTCAGTTGAGAAATCGAAAGTGACAAGAAAAACTTTTACAAACTCTGTTTGATCTTGTTGTTGCAAATATGAGTAGCCAATATCCAAGTTTTAGCAAAGATTATGAACTAACCATATTCACAATGACAATTAGGTCTCACATTTACTCATATCAATAACACAATCAACTAGCGAGCAATAATAATAAATCTCAGATGACAACACTTTCTCAAAACAATCATGATATGATATAACAAAATGGTATCTCGCTAGCCATTTTAGAGACCATGAAACATAAATGCACAGCACCCCTAGATATCAAGGACTGACTAGACATTATAATTAATGGCAAACGAGATCCAGTCACACTCATACTCAACATCAATTAATAACAAAGCATATAAATGACAGTGGTGCTTTCCAGCTAGTGCTTTTTATAAGAACGTGATGACTCAACAATAAGAGTAAATAGACAGGCCCTTCGCAGAGGGAAGCAAGGATTTGCAGAGGTGCCGGAGCTCGAGCTTTTCAAACATAGATGAATATAATTTTGAGCGGTATGCTTTCATTGTCAACATAACAACCAAGAGATTTCAGTATCTTCCATGGTAGATACATTATAGGCGGTTCCCAAATAGAATGGTAACATTTTTACTCCCCCTCCACCAACAATCACACTCCACGACTAGCTGAATCCACGGGTACCGTCCATACCAACAACAGTCCTGGGGGAGTTCTGTTTATTTATATTTTGATTTGATTTTGAGAATGGAACTAGGCATCCCGAATATCAGCCACTTTCTTGTGAATGACAAGTGAATAAACATCATCGTGAGAATAACCCACCTAGCATGGAAGATACTGACAGCTCCCAGTCGCTACATGAGCGATTCGGGCATACAAAACAAATTATTTGGCACATGCAAGTTTAGTTGGAACGGCACGTAACACCGCATATAGGAAGGTATGGTGGACTCATATGGAACAACTTTGGGTTTAAGGAAGTGGATGCACAAGCAGTATAGCCGCTTAGTACAAGTTAAGGCTAGCAAAGGATTGAGGAGCGACCAACTAGAGAGCGACAACGTGAAGGAAATATGCCCTAGAGGCAATAATAATGTTGTTATTTATATTTCCTTATATCATGATAAATGTTTATCATTCATGCTAGAATTGTATTAACCGGAAACTTAGTACATGTGTGAATACATAGACAAACAGAGTGTCCCTAGTATGCCTCTACTTGACTAGCTCGTTAATCAAATATGGTTAAGTTTCCTAGCCATAGACATGTGTTTTCATTTGATGAACGGAATCACATCATTAGAGAATGATGTGATGCATAAGACCCATCCGTTAGCTTAGCATAATGATCGTTTAGTTTTTCTGCTATTGCTTTCTTCGCGACTTATACATCTTCCTCAGACTATGAGATTATGCAACCCTCAAATACCGGAGGAACACCTTGTGTGCTATCAAACGTCACAACGTAACTGGGTGATTATAAAGATGCTCTATATGTGTCTTCGATGGTGTTTGTTGAGTTGGCATAGATCAAGATTAGGATTTGTCACTCCGTGTATCGGAGAGGTATCTCTGGGCCCTCTAAATAATGCACACCACTATGAGCCTTGCAGGCAATGTGTCTAATGAGTTAGTCACGGCATGATGCATTACTGAATGAGTAAAGATACTTGCCGGTGACGAGATTGAACTAGCTATGATGATACCGACGATCGAATCTCGGGCAAGTAACACACCGATGACAAAGGGAACAACGTATGTTGTTATGCGGTTTAGCCGATAAAGATCTTCGTAGAATATGTAGGAGCCAATATGAGCATCTAGGTTCCGCTATTGGTTATTGATCGGAGATATTTCTCGGTCATGTCTACATAGTTCTCGAACCCGTAGGGTCCGCACGCTTAACGTTCGATGACGATTTGTATTATGAGTTTCGTGTTTTGATGAACCGAAGTTTGTTCGGAGTCCCGGATGAGATTATGGACATGACGAGGAGTCTCGAAATGGTCGCGGCATAAAGATTTATATATTGGAAGGTTATGTTTGGACACCGGAATGGTTTCGGATAGGTTCGGGCATTTTCCGGAGTACCGGGGGGGTACCGGAACCCCCCGGGGGGTTAATGGGCCACAATGGGCCTTAGTGCAGAAGAGAGAGGGCCGGCCAGAGGTGGTGCCTCCCCCTTGCCCAGTCCGAATTGGACAAGGGGTGGGGGCGGTGCCCCCTCCTTCCTTCCTTCTCTTCTCTCCTCTTTCCCTTCTTCTCCTACTTGGACTAGGAAAAGGGGGGTGAATCCTACTTGGACTAGGAGTCCAAGTAGGAATCCCCCATGGTGCGCCCCCTCCTAGGGCCGGCCTCCTCTCCTCACCCTTTATATACGTGGGGAGGGGGCACACCAAAGACACACAAGTTGATCTTTTAGCCTTGTGTGGTGCCCCCCTCCATAGTTACACACCTCGGTCATATCGTTGTAGTGCTTAGGCGAAGCCCTGCGTCGGTAAATTCATCATCACCGTCACTACGCTGTCGTGCTGATGGAGATCTCCCTCGGCCTCAAATGGATCTAGAGTTCGAGGGATGTCATTGAGCTGAACGTGTGCTGATCGCGGAGGTGACATATGTTCAGTACTTGGATCGGTTGGATCGTGAAGACGTTCAACTACATCAACCACATTACTAAACGCTTCCTCCTTCGGTCTACGAGGGTACGTAGACACACTCTCCCCTCTCGTTGCTATGCATCTCCTAGATAGATCTTGCGTGATCGTAGGTAAATTTTTTGAAATACTGCGTTCCCCAACAGTGCATCCGAGGCAGGTCTATGCGTAGATGTTATATGCACGAGTAGAACACAAAGAGTTGTGGGCGATAATAGTCATACTGCTTACCAACAATGTCTTACTTTAATTCGGCGGTATTGTTGGATGAAGCTGCCCAGACCGACATTACATGACCATGTTCATGAGACTGGTTCTACCGACGTGCTTCGCACACAGGTGGCTAGTGGGTGTCTGTTTCTCCAGCTTTAGTTGAATCGAGTTTGACTACACCCGGTCCTTGTTGAAGGTTAAAACAACACACTTGAAAAAAATCGTTGTGGTTTCGATGGGTAGGTAAGGACGGTTCTTGCTAGAAGCCCGTAGTAGCCACGTAAAAACTTGCAACAACAAAGTAGAGGAAGTCTAACTTGTTTTTGCAGGGCATGTTGTGATGTGATATGGTCAAGAGGTGATGATATAAATTGTTGTATGAAATGATCATGTTTTGTAACAGTTATTGGCAACTGGTAGGAGCCATATGGTTGTCGCTTTATTGTATGAAATGCAATCGCCATGTAATTGCTTTACTTTATCACTAAGTGGTAGCGATAGTCGTAGAAGCAATAGTTGGCGAGATGACGATGCTACGATGGAGATCAAGGTGTCAAGTCGGTGACGATGGTGATCATGACGGTGCTTTGGAGATGGAGATCAAAGGCACAAGATGATGATGGCCATATCATATCACTTATTTTGATTGCATGTGATGTTTATCCTTTATGCATCTTATTTTTCTTAGTACGGCAGTAGCATTATAAGATGATCTCTCACTTAATTTCAAGGTATAAGTGTTCTCCATGGGTATGCATCGTTGCTACAGTTCGTCGTGCCGAGACACCACAAGATAATCGGGTGTGATAAGCTCTATGTTCACATACAACGAGTGCAAGAAAGTTTTGCACACGCAGAATACTCAGGTTAAACTTGACGAGCCTAGCATATGTAGGTATGGCCTCAGAACACTGAGACCAAAAGGTCGAGCGTGAATCATATAGTAGATATGATCAACATAACGATGTTCACCATTGAAAACTTCTCCATCTCACGTGATGATCGGACATGGTTTAGTTGATATGGATCACGTGACCATTTAGATGACTAGAGAGATGTCTATCTAAGTGGGAGTTTTTAAGTAATATGATTAACTGAACTTTAATTTATCATGAACTTAGTACCTGATAGTATTTTGCATGTCTATATTGTTGTGGGTAAATGGCACGTGCTACTATTCCTTTGAATTTTAATGCGTTCCTATAGAAAGCTAAGTTGAAAGATGATGGTAGCAACTACACGAACTAGGTCCGTAACTTGAGGATTATCCTCATTGCTGTACAGAAGAATTACGTCCTGGAAGCATCACTAGGTGCAAAGCCCGCTGCGGGAGCAACACCAGATGTTATGAATGTCTAGCAGAGCAAAGCTGATGACTACTCGATAGTTCAGTGTGCCATCCTTTACGGCTTAGAATCGGGACTTCAACGATGTTTTGAACATCATGGAGCATATGAGATGTTCCAAGAGTTGAAGTTAATATTTCAAGCAAATGCCCGAATTGAGAGATATGAACTCTCTAATAAGTTCTATAGCTGCAAGATGGAGGAGAATAGTTCTGTCGGTGAACATATACTCAGAATGTCTGGGTGCCGCAACCACTTGACTCAAGTGGGAGTTAATCTTCCTGATGATAGTGTCATTGACAGAGTTCTTCAATCACTGCCACCAAGCTACAAAAGCTTCGTGATGAACTATAATATGCAAGGGATGGATAAGACAATTCCTGAGCTCTTCACAATGCTAAAAGCTGCGGAGGTAGAAATCAAGAAGGAGCATCAAGTGTTGATGGTCAACAAGACCACTAGTTTCAAGAAGAAGGGCAAAGGAAAGAAGGGGAACTTCAAGAAGAATGGCAAACAAGTTGCTGCTCAAGTGAAGAAACCTAAGTCTG